>NC_089199.1:29838288-30013288 GCF_963930695.1 Labrus bergylta
CCTATAGACCGCTGGGTGAATGCTGTGGAGACAAAGAGGCTGGGGGAGAGGAATCTCTAACATAGACTGAAAATGGATCTATGTGATGTGCAAACAAGTGGAGGAATAGTAAATAACACTGCACACTGCAAATCACTGCAAAACATCCTAAAAATTAGAATATAGTGTGCAAAATGACATGCTTCTCACACACATGGGCCCAAAATACACACACATGCACACACAGGACTTAAGGAAATGCATTAATGGAGAGATGTCAGAGTGGGGCTGCTCACAGGGGGAGCGCTCCTGTGCAGGTCTGGGTTCAGGCACCTGGGCAGTACTCCAGAAGTGACCTATTTCTGTACCGTTCCAGGACTTAAACCAGCGACCTTCAGGTTACCAGAGTCCCTACACACTGAGCTTCTGCCTCCCTCTTCATCAATTCTTTTAATTAAGGGCCAGCCTATATATAGCCTTTATATACAGCGTTGGTTGACATTTAAATCTACCATTAACCAGGGAACAGCCATGGAGACAAGAAGAGCCATAAACCCAACCGGACAGAGAAACAGTTTTTTACTTTTAACTCAATTAGTGGATGAGAATAAAACCATTCCAAGAGGTAAATTGGGCCCTGTTGGTCAATGCAAGTGGCGAGAGGCGGGCATTGGGAAAACAGAGCGAAGCAGATAGAAGTCTCATTCCCTCTGGTCGTGTGGACCAGTGAGGAGAGCGACAAGCTGTGGTATATGTTGCAGTTATTTCTGGTGTTATTGCATTGATGCATTGGGGATGTGAGAGCATCTACCACAAACATGATAACATGCACTCCAATCTGTAGCGTTTAATGAACTCACTGTCATTCAGGGTTTTGGAGACAGTTCACCGATCTCCAACTCCTAACAGTTTGTGACCTTAGGATCTCTCTTAAGGGCTATAAATCTTTGTGAACATCTTTCATCTTTACCAGAATCTAGACTTAACTCTAAGGGAAATTCTTAGAAAACATTGTGATTCTCAGAATTGGTTCTGAAACTCTTTGAACAAGAACGCTTTATGAAAACGGCCCCAGGTCTTAAAATCAGTATCAGCATGAATAGGTAAGTAGTTGTGCACATGGTAGAGTTTGTTTTTTATCGCTTTTGTGTTACAACACAGGAAAAAAAAAATACTGATGAACAAAGCTGTCAAGTATGGTGGAAAGAGAAGACACAGAGAAGAGGTCACATGCAAACTCTGAGAGCAAAGCTGAAACTTACTTTATTATGAAGAGACAAAAACACGAGGGAGGCAGGCAGGGGTCGAGGCAGAAATCCAGGGAGCGGGCAGAAAATCAATAATCATGTTTGGGAGAGCTTCACGAGGGGGAAAAAGGCAAACTATCAACTTTGCATGCTTTGTAGAGCGGCTGTGGATCAGTTGGTTGAGTCGGTCGTCCCTCAACCAGAAGGTCGGGGGTTCGATCCCCAGCTGCTGTAGCCACATGTCCGATGTGTCCTTGGGCAAGACGTTTAACCCAAAGTTGCTCCTGCTGCTCTGTCAGCGGTGTATGAATGGGATTAGTTACTTCTGATGTGGTGTTTTCAGACCAAACAGTTCTGGGGACTTTTTTTAAGAGGAACTATCCATTAGGTAGTTCCATGAGAACTATGCATTATGGGAACTTTTTCCTCTGTCTACATTCGCACCGCTATGGTACCTACTCTGAAGCAGGAGCTAAAAAGGTTCCTCTTAACATCGTTTTAAGAACTAAAATAGTTCACTTGTTTTTATCATCAATACGGATTGTGCACGTTTACATGAGAACAGTCCCGTGAAAACTGAGATGTTTGTTTCCAGGAAAGTTCCATGTTTAGACGAAAGCGTTTTGATAACAACCACGGCGCACGCAGCTCCGTAAACAAAGACTGAAAGCGATGTCGCGATCCGATCCCACAGATCTGTGATCCATAACACCACTACAACTTGGAGTGAGCAGCACTCAGGAAATCAGGAGTTAAGGCCGCCATTGTTGGTGTAGTCCACGTACTCATGCAGGACTATTGTCCATAACCTTAATGCCCATGGTCGAAGAGCCTACTCACGCATGGCTACCTCAATGCACATGTTTGTAAGGTCTCCGTATTTTGAAAGAAAAGTGTTTTACAAGTTTACACATCGACAGAGATGGTGATTTAAAAAAAAAAAATTGCAGTCTTTGACCCGTTTTGCAAATCTTCCATTATCAGGCGCCCAAAACATCATTATCATGTAGACGAGCAGCCAGAACTCAACATAAGTTTGCCATTAGAAGTTAAAAATCAAACATATTTACATCAGTTAAATGAAAGAATATTGATATGAGTCATGGGGCGGTGATGCTGTTAAAGAGTCTGGTTAAAGTATAAATGAACATGTTGGTGTTTCACATGATAAACGAGGATTTAAAGACGGTGAAGATGATTAAATATGATATCACCTCATTTGTCCATTGTCTTTGTTTGTTTTTTTACACATTGGTGTTTCTTTCATCTTATATAAACTTTAAGCATTGTAGTTTTTTAAAACATAAAGACACACTCACCTCCCCAATGGCATAATAAGTCACACCTGAAGACACACACAAATATCCCCCCTCCCCAAAACAGCTCAGAAAACTAATAGGTAAATAATAATAATAATAATAATAAAACAAAATGTGTATTAACAACAATAACGTTTAGTTTTATATTTAACTGTCTGTTTCGGCTTAATTTATAAATAAAAACGATATATACGCCTGTGTTAAACATGGTAAGATACTCACTGGTCCAGAGTAAAGTCTCCTTCCGTCTCGTACTCTTCAGCTGAACTCTCCCCGACTTGTCACCTTCCCTCGGCTTGGTGACATTTTCGGTAGCAGTTTGTTTACTTCCTGACATCAACTCCGCCGTTGTTTGCGTCGGAACACTTCCAGTGTGGCATCATACTTTATTTAAAAGTTTTTATTTAGCAGACCGCTTCTGTTGTATGTTTCTTTTCTTGTTGTTTTTTTCTCTGTTATTTAATGTTGATATTTTTTTACAGTTGTATTATTCCACATGTTGTAACTCAGTCTTATTTTTGTTTTTTTATACGGTAAGTATTTGTGTGATGTCTATAAAATACTAGATACATCTGTACACGCATTTGAATGTATCAGATTTCATTTGATCAAATGAAGTAAAGTAACAGCAGATGCAACCAAACCAACAACAAAAAAATGACATTCCCTTTACATTTTTCTATTTTATATTGTGGAATTGTAGAATTATATTTTTGTGAGTTATCTATACGTGCCTAAATTAATTCCTCAGCTAATGAATTACAAATTACACTTCTGCATTAGTTTCATTTTTCAACACCACAGGTTGCTGCTTTTTTTTTTCAACTTTTTCAAAGACTGAAAAAATAGTTGTTTTTTATAGCATTGTTTTTTTAATGCTATAAAATGGAGAGTAGGCTAAACTTTCAAAATCCACATTTCTTTAATCAAAATACTAAAGATCAACCTCTTGGTTCTGCATAAACACACCAAATTTTACCACGTGATACAAAGGTAAACGCTTTGTAACTAACCATTCATGGATTTTGTCCCAAAGATGCTTCAAAATGTTCCAACCATAAAAAAGATGTTTAACAACACCATATGTACACATACTTACAGGTATATATTATCTACACTCTGCAGAGTCTGGTCTGCTGCTCTGATCCATCTTAATATGTAGAAGTGAAATGTTGTTTGCGAGTGCGTGATCGGTGAGAGCCAGCTTCCCTTTGAGAGCTGATTTCCTCTTTTCTCCTTGATGTTCTTATTTAATACACTGCAGAATAAAGGAATTGTCTTTTCTCCTCACTGCTCGGCCACAGGCACACCGTGCACTGACTCAATGCTGTGTCATGGGTGTGTGTGCCGTGCGACCAATCAGATGCGCTGACAGAAAATCTTCGGGGGGGGGGGGGGGGGGGTGACGATGTTCAGAGCACTGAGAGAGGGGAGGAGAGCAGGCAGTGAGGAGACGATGAGTATCAGTCGCTAAAGGAGTATCTGGATTCATTTTAACTCTATTGAGGCACTAACCTCTTCCTAATCCAATGTATGTTAGTCCAAGCAAGAAGACTATCTCAAACAATCATTCCCAGACTGTGGAGGAGAGAGCGTGTAAGAAAGGGTTAAAAACGCTACAGCAATTTGCCCTATAACTGACTGCTGGACGTCCAGAGCATGTCCAAAACACTTTGCAAAAGGGAACAACACAACTGCATCGATGAAAACGAAGATGCAAACACTGCAACAGGAATAGAAAAGAGTTTATAACATTAATGTTTTGGCTTATAGTGAAAACCCTGCTGATGCATGTACCCAGACAAGACCATAGCATTCATTCCACTTTGGTTTTTAAACCTGAAGAGGGGGCATATCACTCCTGTCCTAGCGTCTCTTCATTGGCTCCCAATACGCTTCATAATCGTTCATTTTAAGGTGGCGCTGTTTGTTTTTAAAGTCCTGAATGGCTTGGCCCCCCCTCCTTCGCCCCTTCACTTTCTCTATACCCCTTATATCATCAGACATGTTGCCTCCTGGCTGTCCAAAAAAATTGCAACTGTTTTGACAAAAGAATCGATGTTTCATGACAGCTCCATAAAATCTTTTTTTTTATCTCTGTCAATAAAAGATCAGGATTTTTTTTCAGTCATTAAGGCATTTTCTGTGAGTAACACTGAAATATTTTATTTTGGCTCTTTTACACCAGATGAACATGGCCAAGTAGTTTATATTTGAGCAGTTATAATGTCAGAGCTTTAGCACAAGCAGGGCAAAGGTTGGAAACTGGATCACTACTTCTTTTTCAGATCATTTTATTGAGTTACAGCTCGAGCTTAAAGGTGCTTTTACAGTCAAAGCCCCTGAACTGTGGATCAGCCTTTCCCTATTCCATCAGGTCTGCACCCTCTGTTGACTCTTTTAAATCCCGTCTCAAAATGTTTTTTTAATATGTTAGCGTTTGAGTCCTCCGGTCCTGAATAGACCGTTTCTTTCAGGTTTTCCTTTTGTTGCTTTCTTTGTTCTTGTGGCTGTTGTAAATAATTTATTTAATGTGCAGCACTTTGGTCAGCTATTGCTGTTTTAAAATGTGCTGTATAAATAAATGTGACTTGACTTTAAAGCAGCATTATGTATGATGATGTATGATATATGTTTATTTATGTAATGAGAACGTGGAAGTGCACATTAGGGTACAAACAGAGTTAAAAGTCGGCCTGTAGAGGACAGACTGATGTGATTCCTGTTTGTTTACCAGCGTCTGCTGATGCTACTGTACCTCCGCGAGATGTTTACATGAACCCTTTTGATTTACTTGATCTTCGCCTCCATCTGTGTGGGAGCAGGAGTCAGCTGGAAGCGTGATCTCTCCACAGCAGCGTTAGAGTGCGAACAGCAACACCCACATCGGACAGCACTCGCTGCCTCCTCATGAAAGCTCATCAGATGCACGTCAGATTCTCTTGCACGGTCCCGTGGTGCGTCTGTGGCTGATGCTATCTGGTTACCTCTGAATAAATGGTGGAGATTACAGGAGATGTGTGGACAATCACAGCGAGGCGAGGTGAAAAAACGTATAATTAACGCAGCTCAACTTTCAAAATAAGAGTGTGTGCTTGTTCTCATATTTCAACATCAGTCACATTATTACATTTATATCATTTTATTGTCTTTCCATTAATGTTTACATGCATGTATAGATTTTTTTTTCTTTCTCTAACTAAATTTTCATTTATTTTTAATTAATTAATTTCTTTATATTTTTGTTTGTTTTCTCGCTACTCCCCACTAAGTTCTGCACTTTAATGCATTACGCTGTCATGAACACATTCACACCTTTCTAACACACTACCTGAACCTAAAAATCATTGCTTGACTTTCATCTCATTTAAATGTATTTGTCTGTGTTGTTGCTTATGTTTTGCTATTTTGTGTTTATTTTGTCTGTTTTCTTTATTTTTATTTTATTTTTGTCTTTGTTTATTTGTTCTCACTTTAGTTGTCATATCTATAAATTCTTGTTTCATTTTTTTAAACCTTATCACCAATAAAAAAAAAATATATATATATATATTTTAACATCGTTATATCGATTTCACACACATATTAAAGTTATACCAAAGTCAGTGTAAATAATTTCACCAAATGGCTCTGACACTAAATTTATGGAGATCCTGTTGCAGCCTGTTCACTCGATTGTACAGTACATGATCCCTTAATGCACAAATACAAACATTTAGTACATCTGTTGAAAACATTTGGGAAATTTAGACCAATAGGCAGCGCTTGCCACCATTACCATGAAAACACCGACTAATGGAAGATAGTTTGGAAATTGGTGTTCAATCCATGGAGATACTAATGTTTAAAAAAAACATTTATTATTTATTTTAACTGGGAAAAAGTCTCATTGAGATTAAAAATCTCTTTTACGAGAGCGTCCTGGCCAAGACAGGCAGCAGAACAATTACAGGGTTTCAGACATAAAACACTTAACAACAATGAACATAAATACAGGAATCACAAAAAGAACCATTCATCAGAATCTGTCATCAGTCATCAGCAACAAAGCGATCAAAAAGGGGCAATACGAGTTAGCTAAAACATCTACAGTCAGATATTTCTGCCTGAAGATCATTAAGACGACCTTTAAAAACATTCAAGGAAACCAGCTCCAGAAGATTATTTTTTCTCAAAATCAATGTTTTCAGATGTTCTGGTGACACTGGACTCACTGCCTCTTGTTGTTTTGCGATGTGACGGTGTTAGCGGTTATGCATCCTCCCCTGAACTGCTTCTACCTCTTGAACAAAGTGAAGGGTATATGATTAATCCAATGGGCCTACTTTATCTTAAGTGTGATTCTGATTATCTCCAGCGATCAAGCTGCTTATGATATCTCCGGCTGATAAATTTCTCCGACTTGATTAAAAAAAAAACGAGGCTTTAGTGATGTAATAAAATTCTTTAAAAATAATAAAGCATCAGAGGATTAAAGTCCAAAGAGTTTAACATATTAAAACAAGTCTCTTCTGAAAGTGATCTGGTGCCGCTTCTCAAATGAGTCTCTCAGATTAGCCCCGCGTGTGATCGGAGATAGATGGCAGGGATGGCTGCATGTTCATGATATCTTTATTAAATCACTGATCCAAAGAGTTCTGGTTTGTAAAGCTGGGCTGAGTGGTTTCACACACAAAGAGAGAGGACACTTTATTAGGCCGGATCATATTTAAAACGAGCCATGGTGAGTTTATAAGGGTGAGCTGATGGGCTGGAGAAGGACAGGCTGTTACCCACCTAATTAAACAAGACCCTGGATTCTCAGGCTGTAAATGGGGGGCAGAGATGAGTTTTTAGGTGTTAATATGATGATGAGCATGGCTGTTTTTGAGCATGAGAATCATCCTTGACCTTTGGGAAAGAGATGTGCACCTCAGAGATGAGCTTTCAGGCATGAAATCAAATGAAAAGTGAAAGGAAATTCTCTTCACTCTATCCTTAAAAACCAAAAATGAGTGATTCAACCAACTTGTTAATGGCCTCCTCTTTGGTGTCCAATACAAGAAGAAAGTATTTGTGTTCAGGTCTGTTTTTTCCCTTCCAACACATGGTTGATTGATCCAGCAGATGTCGCCCTTGAGCACCAGCATGAAACCAAAACAACTCGCGCTGCATTGTTGTGTTAGCATGCTAATGCTAGCGATCTTTATTATGCTGGTATCTTCACACTGCATGTAAATTTACCTGAAATGAGCGTGATCTAGAAACACAGTTAAGCAGTGAGTACAGTATGTACTAGTCCCTCAATAAACAACTTTTATACGTGAGGGGAGGAGTCAGCCGGCCGTCCTGGCGATGTAAACAAACTGAAGGTAGGACTCTGAAAACTCTGAAAACATCACAGACAGTGGGACTCAGGTGTTACACCCATTGTAGACAGTCATGACTCACAGAGTTATTTTCAGAGGATATACTTGATTTCTATTATATTGAAGTGTGAAAAATCATATAAAGCCTTTAAATTGAGCACACACAACATTGGGTTAATGTTATTACTCGGTGTTGACTTTTATTCCATACAGATTTAGAACCCTGGTCTCCTCGGTGAACGCCAGTTTGACCGATCCATTTCTCCTCTGTCAGGCTATGTATTATTTTAACTGACTTCAGCATGCCCGACAGAACTGAGCAGTTCTTTGCATCTTTAGGGCGACTGCGGCTCAGCTGGTAGAGTCGGTGGTCTCTCTGGGGGGTTCGATCCCCAGCTCCATGTCCAATGTCTATGCTTTGAATAATTTAGAACAAGACACCAACAAAATTCAGAGTTTCCAAACCTGTCCAATGACGATTTCCCTTATTACATCTCTTAATATTCATTTTAAGTTGTTTAAATTCAGAATGTTTGTCCTCTGAATCCAAATCCACCAAACCTTTAAGACCTTGCTGAATTTGAATGTGTTTGTTGTGCTTTGTGTTTTGTTTCCTCCAGGAGGCCATCATTTCCCCCGTCTCCCCAGATGTGCTCTACTTGTTCCGAGTCCAGGCTGCTTGTATGAACGACATGCGCAGCGACTTCAGCCAGAGCATGCTCTTCAGAGGTAACACACACACACACACACACACAGAGAAACACACCTCACATGCTCATAGATTGCTGCCACATTATCTTGAATGTCATCATACATTTCAGTATGTGTGTCTTTAATGTACACATGCCATCTGTCGTCATGGTGCACACATATTGTCTTTCATTTGTGCACCAGCGTTATCTGACGGTTTTGGATTCCTTTCATCGTGATATTAAATCTTTCATACTCTGGGTTTTCACGTTATTAATGTGAGCGCGTATTGACAGCTGCAGGCTAAAAGAAAAACAGCAGAAAGGAATCAAATAAAAACTAAAGGGGGGAAGCAGCTGAGAGGCAGCGAGGTGCACTCGTTTCATCTAACCTCATTTAGTTTATTGGTTGCCCCATTAAGTATTCAGCACCTTGCGTTTATATTCTACCATGCTGTGATTAATGTTCTTACAGTGCACTCATGGATGCCTCTATAAGGAAGTGTTGCATGGTTGTCTCTCCTGTGTTTAACTCTAATAATAATCCCCTGTTGTTGTTTTGTTTTTTTCCCCCTTCCTGCGATTAGCCAACACCACCCGGGTCTTCGAGGGGACGAGGATAGTGAAGACTGGAATGGTAAGGGAGTTCAGAGTTACCTCACTGCTACTGTCTTTTCATCTTTTATCCAGCAGAGAGCAGTGTCTGTGTTAGCTTCATGCAGGACAGGAGGGACTCAAAGTGAAGAAGTCATGATGAGAGTGGTGCTGAATTCACTTCTTTAAGATCAGTTTTGCATGAAGAATACAAATTTCTGACACAGTGAGTGGGTGAAACATCAGATCATCAAATAAAATAACCACAAAAAAGACCCCACAATTCATGAAAATATCAACATTTTGACTGTTATTTTGCTCAGTTGCATCCAGTAAAAAGACCTGAATTAAATAGGTAAAACTAAATAAACGCTGATGTTAGGGCTGGCTGTGCCAATTGCAGGTTTCACATGTTTCATCAACAGTGAATAAAAAGGTTTAAATGTATTTCCTGTTCCCTGCGTGAGAAGGCCTAAACATTGTGATCTGTGACACCTCAAGGCCTCGGCTTGCTCCAGAGAAACCTTTGAATCGATTATCCTCAGGACTTGCTTAAGGTCTGCTAAGAATCACATTTTTAAGTTTAATCTCTCACTCTGCACACGCTTCAGATATACTTGAATTGCAGAGTTCCTAAAATGTTTCATATTGAGTGATTATTTTCTTCGTAAGTGGTTTGAACCATCGAACACCTGAAGGCCTGAGGAGGCTACAAAGAGGCAGATCAAACTTCTCTCCTCAGGACTTGCCATAGGTCTGTTTGAAGATCAGTTGTATTTCTTGCTACGTGCACATTTTAATATTCATTTTAGATTTAAAGGGGTGTCTGTTTGGCTCGGTTGATAGAGCGGGCGCCCCGTTCAGAGGCTCGCACCGGTCACAGGATCTACTCCCAATCCTGACCCTGTTTGGTGCATGTCATCCCCCCCCTCTCTCTCTCCCCACATTACCCATCTCTCTATAGTTGTTCTATTGAATAAAGGAGAAACAAGCCCAAGGAAAACAAATTAAACTATTTTAAATCTTTAAATGTAAATTATTCTATTCCTGACTTTTGAATCCTCCAACCATTTTGACCCCTTACACCTTAACGATAAAGAATGCACAAATACATTTTGTCTCTTATGTATTTTGCCAGTCTTGAAAGAGAGAGAAAGAGAGAGAGAGAGAGTGAGAGTGTTTAACGTAATATGGGAAAGTAACCCCAGGTTGGACTTGAATCAGAACCGTCTGCTTGAAGCAGCCTCCGTAGGTGAGGCGTAATCTAAAGGCTCTGCCATCTGGTGCCCTGTAACTTTTCTTTTAATGATCAAAATTTGTTGTTCAATATCTTACTCCATGCACTTTCAATAAACTCTTAACTTGTCAGTGGACCCAAGGTTTCAGAGGATGTGATTCTGTTTACCACTTAAGGCCACATTATGTTTCAAAAGAAATCGTTTCTTTGACATATATTGGTGTTTGTAATGGCCACACTTGAAGTCAAGGCTGGAAGACAGTGGTCAGAATCAGTCAGTTAGTAATCTCTATTTGCAGATTAGACATAAAACCGTAAAAATCTGAGTACAGGGGTTTGGATTTTCAGCATGGCAAGTGTTGACCAATCACGTATAAGCAGCTTTGCTGTGTGCAGGGAAAACAGGTAGAACGTTATCTGACAAACCTGCTCCCATCAGCAGTATTTCTGATGATGATTTATTCATCCCAGATTTGAACAGATATCTGCATGAAAGTGCAGCTAACAATCTTTTAGATCCCCTGACCACCTGAAATGCATCAGAGGCCATCGATCCGACCTCCATTCAGCCAGCAAACATTTTTAAAGTCACTTTGTTCTCCTCTTGAAGACAGACCTGATAAATGTTGATGTTAAAGTAATCTGCATCAAGATGTTGTTTTGACAAACCTTTAAACGAATGACACTGGACACTGCCTCGTTGAAACACTCACAGTTTTTGGCTTTAGTGTGAATATGTGAATTATGAAGATGTTTAACCAAAGTAAGCTTTTCCTCCTGAGATTGTTTGGAATTCCTGAAATTACACTAATCATAAAAAGTTAGAGACTTAAAGAAATTGCCTGATTTCTCTAGTCCTTCAATAACTTGGTCATCCCTTGGATTCATTTCAACTGCTAACCTAAATCAGAAGTCAGTGGACCAATACCCTCAAGGGAAAACACTTCGATCAATTCCAACAAATAATCTCATGTTCTAATCATTATTGTTTTCTTTCTTAGCCGACGGTGTCTCCAGCCTCCTCCGCAGACATGGCTCCCATCTCCTCTGGCTCTTCTACTTGGACCTCCTCAGGAATCCCCTTCTCCTTTGTCTCCATGGCGACCGGAATCGGCCCGTCCTCCAGCGGTAGTCAGGCGACGGTGGCGTCTGTTGTGACGAGCACTCTGCTGGCCGGCCTGGGCTTCAGCGGCGGAGTCATCTCCTCCTTCCCCAGCTCCGTTTGGCCCAGCAGAGCTCCGACCCGTAACCCCGCCTCCACCCACCAGACCGCCGAGCCCACCGAGCCTGCCAAAGATGCCGCCGCCTCTCCGTCTGCTGCCGCAACGACCTCGGCCAACGATAACGGAGAAGCGGCGGGTGAGGAGAGAGAGAACAGCAAGGGTCAGGGAGAGGATGGAGAGAGGGAAGGGGAGGAAAAGGAGGAAGAGGAGGAAGAAGACGAGAAAGATGAGAAGAAGGGAAGGAAGCGATCAAGAAGTGAAGGCAAGGAACGGAGGAAGAACAACAGCGCCGAGGTGAATGAGCCGACCAGCCAGACGCCGGACGCCACCGCAAAGGAGAAGAAACAGACTGAACCGGATCCGTCTAACATGCTGCCTGTTGTGGAAGATCAAATGGACGTGTATACCCATAGTCCACTGGACTCTAACTCCACCATCACCACGGAGGCAGACGATGATATGGAAGCATACCCTGCACTTAAAGGCCCGGCAGCAACACTCAGATCCAGCACGGGGCGCAAGAAGCAATGGCCTTTCTCCATCCAAACCGGCAAGTCGACCTTTTTTAGCTTTGATATTTTGTAGAGCAACAAGTTAGGATTTGTTGAATCGTGTTTCCTTGCTTGCACCAGTGGATCACTTGTCGGTAGAAATGTTCCAACTCATTGAGTGATACTTCCTGCAGCTTTGTAAGTCATTTATCCTTCCGTAGTGCCCTGAATCTGATTGAGGTATGTATCCCCTCAGATCAATATGAAACAAAACATCCCCCAAAGAAGAAGCTTTGAAAGTGATCTGGAGTACGGACACATGGCCGTAACCATCTATGAGATCAACGAGTTCTAGACCTCTGCTGGAGGCTCCACTCTGATCCCCCCACCATGGTTTGGGATGGATCATGTGACGGACCATTCACTGTACAAATAGGAAGTAAATGTGTGTGAGTTTGTGTCGGTCAGGTGTATAGCTTGAGTGGAATTTGAAGGTCTCTTCTAGGTATGAATATAGCATGCCTTGAAATGCCTTGAATACGATTCATTAAGAGAACAATTTCCAGACCTCACTAATTTCTAAACCCCTTATTACGGCCCAATACGTATCAAGAAAGTGTTTTGCAGATCCACAAAGTAGACTTTTTGAAACGACCCTTCAAAGCTAAAATGGTAAATGGACAAATTAATATTGCACTTTTCTTGTTGTCTGACGACTCAAAGTGCTTTCACACTACATGTCACATTTAGCCATTAACATAAAACATCATTTCTGTCTCTCAACATGAGGCCAGACTGACAGAACAGTACGTGTTGGATCACTTTAAATCAGTGCATGCCTGATGCTCCTCAAAGTGACAAGACCACTTAACCGTACAGGTGGCGAGGCACCCCTGTGATTAATGGACTCGGACTTGTAAAGCGCTCTGCCTGTCCTCTGACCACTCAAAGTGCTTTTACTCCACATCACTCTTTTACACTCTGATGGCAGAGGATGCTGTGTAATGTGTCCAACTGCCTGTCACTTATTTGAATGTCTTGCCCATTAACGGCCCGGCCCCACTGTACGCGACTATTCTCGCACCCCATTCACTTTGTATTGGACGCGACACACGAGTAGGGGCAAAGGATTATGGGATGTTTGGCTAGCAGGCACAGGAACGAGACACGAGAAATGAGTGGGACAACTTCATTGAACAAAATTCAAATGAGTGGGATGCAAGCTGCACGATCCTCCATTTGATTGGATATTCTGGATACTCCCGTGATTGACAGGAAAGGATATTTTCCCCCAGCATTCAAACCGGAAACAACTTTTTTATACATAAACAGTGCACTGAAATCTCATTCTTAAAGCATTTGGTGCAAGAAATGTGTGATCTAGTTTCTGAATCTTGACCCATTTTTGACCTTTGTGGTGTATGCTCTGCTGTGACTGACAGTTGCTTGTTAGCGACATGGTTCACACCCACAAGCAGCAGGGAGACTAGGCGTCAAGTGAGGTCTTGGTGTATGCAGTGAGGCCGCACGGTAATACTTCAACAATTGATGCAGCATGAGCTGGGATTCCAACCCCCGATCATCTGGTTAAGAGGCGACTGACTCTACCACCGAGTCAAAGCCGCCGATTGTCTGATTATATGTTCAAATATAACAGCATATAGTCCCATGAGTGATACCCAAACCAGTGTTTATACATTTCCCCATGGGTAAGCTAATGTTCTGGCTATCAGCACAATCACATTTCAGCAGAAAGTAATAGGAAGTTATAGACGAAACGACTGCTGTGACCCTAACTTCATTCCCTTGAGGGGTGACATCAATGGTTGTTCAGTCCTTTCCTTGTTAAGATGAAGAGTGATGTGGAGGCATCAGATGGTTCTGGCAGTGTATATGTCAGCGTCATGGCAAACAATAGCTCCAGGGAGATTAAGTAAACATATTGTATTTAAGCTGCGTCCAAGTTAAAGTGACCAAAGCTGTGAGTTAATTATCATTTCTCCTTTCATGACTTTAGGTTGAAACATATGTCAGATACTGGCTCGAGATCTGTTCGATGGTTTATGTGATAAGAGGTTTGAAGTCAGAACGAATAAGAAGTAGACAGTAGAGAGTTGAGTCTGTTTAATGCAAGGTATGAAGTGGAACAGTGCTCTTACATAATAGCCCTCTCTGTGTGTCTAATGGGCTTCATGTGGTAAGTTGCAATGAATTGCATTGATTTAGAGGGGATGAATCGCAGCATTGAAGACAGCGTTCCTGCAGGAGCTGAAAGCAGACCTTAATGCTTCCCCCCCAAGCCAAGACTTTTCAGCAGGGCACTGCATTAGCCCAGCCAGCACCATGGGACATCAGTTCAATTCCAAGTGCTTTGAAACAGTCTGAGCGCATGACCAGACATTATTATGAACAGGAGCAATCATCTCATATTCCAGGAAACGGCTTTTCTTAACCTCTTTGTCAAAGCGTCTTTGGGAAATTGTATTCTGTTTGAGCTGGAGGCAGTCGAGGGCAAACGCTTAAATGTTGTTGCACAAAGTTGGTAGCTGTATACATTCGGAAACAGAGCATCTGCTGCGGAGAGATTGTTTTTTACATTGAGTGCATACTTTCAGTTTGAAAAAGCATAAATCCTCAGCCTATACTTCTATTTAAATAACAACAAAGGCATAGAGACTGGATGTTATCTGCTAACAAACCAGTCTAGATCAATGTTTGACATTTCTTCTTTGGATGTCCAAACATCCTTCAGTAACAACACTGTACAACTTATACAAATAATATATTTTCTAGACATGCTGATTAAATTATGGGGTGCACTTGTTTCAAAAATTGTGACAATTGTCCTTATCTTTGGGTAATTTTAAATAATGGCCTTTTCGAAAAAACAGGAGGTGTAGGGATAGTCGGGATGGCATGCAAAAAAAAAAAAACGACAATCCTGCTTAAGGAATGACAGTCTGATAGGGCGTTCACACATGCACAGAAGTCTTGAAGGTTTCAGGTGAGATGCATGTGGGGAATACAAATGTGAGTCATCTGAGGGTCGCTGCTAGCTAGCTTCTTACTACTTCAAAATAGTGTGAAAGTTTCCTCAGGCGTCCATCCAATGGGTTAAACGAACGCATGCTGAGTGAGAAAGTATTCCTTGTTTATGACATAAATGATCACATTTATCAATAAATTCAGACTTTTGTGATGTGTTTTTATGAGCAGCAAATGCTCATATCATGATAAATTACAAATTTGCAATTGCTAATTTGCTAATGGCTAGTGTCACTTTTTGCAGTGATTTTGTCTGCTATGGCTTACATTTCACTCTCCTGCATTCGACCAACAGCTGGAGTAAGCAGTTTATTTGCAGATTAAAAGATTATACATTTTCAAACTAAATAAAATAATCAGATTAAAGATGAAACCGGCTACAAAGTAATGAAAAACAAACTCTACTTTGACCAGAAAACACATGGAAATGTGGACTGTTTGTTTGTAATATTTTAATAAGATATGCTGTTAATCTGTGAGCTTGTTCGTAACCTTGAGTGCAGCCTCACATCATAGAAGTAGTTTTGATAGACACAGGTTTT
Source organism: Labrus bergylta (assembly GCF_963930695.1). Lineage (NCBI taxonomy): Eukaryota > Metazoa > Chordata > Actinopteri > Labriformes > Labridae > Labrus > Labrus bergylta. The sequence continues at coordinate 29,854,003 of NC_089199.1, forward strand.
TCTCGGGTCACATCTTGAGGATTCAGCAGCCTGTCAAACTTACTCCCGCCCCCCCACCTCCTTCCCTCTCCTCCAGTGCCCCCTCATCCTCTCTGCCTCCCTCTCTTCTTGCTCTGATCTGAGAGCTGGCCTACTTTCAGACAAGGCGAGAGAGGAGATGAGGCTTGCAGGCTAAACTCAGCTGCAGGGAAAGAAAAAAAAAGAGCCTCTGCTCCATTTATAGTTACATGTGAGTGTGCCTGTACAGTATGCATCTCACTGCACATTGGTGACTAGCCATGTGTGTGTGTGCGTTTGTGTGTTTCATGCTCGCGTGCTGCCAGCGAGGGTTTTATTTATTTATTTATTTGTTTTTGGCAGAGTGGCTGTAAGCGTAAGAGCAAAGCAGAAGGAAAACAGAGAGGAACAGAGGCAGGCTGGAGTCTCTGGGTCGCTCTGTTTTGCACCCTGCATGTCTGTCTGTGTGAGTGTGGATGTAAGGAAAAAAATGGGATGCAGAGACAGTGGGCGATGCAAACCAGCTGTGCTGCAGTGCAGGGGGCCCGGCCTGATGTAGCGATCGGCTTCAGGCGAAAAGCTGCAGATTGAAGGCCATGGGGGCCGGCGTCAGCTCCAGCAACGTCACGGCTGCAGCGGCTGAAATGGGTAGGTGGTGCTGATGAGGGGGATGTTAAAGCAAAAATTAGATTAGACAAAAAAGACTTAAGTCATGCCGAGCTGCGCTTTGTTTTGATTAAAGCATGTGGCTGCACTTTCTGAGAGTGTGCAGAGCAGCATCAGCTGAGATCTAGTCTGTACAGCTCTGTGATCATTTACATCTATCTGATGGTTTTTAGTCGCTGCAGCTTTTCAGTCTGTTGAAGTCAAAGTAGGAAACTCATTCTTCAGGAAATATGGTTGTTTACTATCGTACTACTGAGCATCATTTTCAGATATTGATTTTTCTTCTTTTTTTTCTCATAGTCCACTGCACAGCTCCTAAATTGCACCTTTGGTACATTTTGTAAACCAAACATGGAGTAAATTAAAGTATTTAAGCAAATATTTCATACATTTTTAGAGCCTATTTCGACACTCAATCCACAATTGTTGTTGCCAAGTTGTTAGCTCCATCTTTTCCTTTGCCAACTGTATTGATGAGCAGTATTGGAGGAGGAAATAATTATATGATTTTTCACGTTTACTGACAGATTTGTGAGATCTCCTGACTCAGCTTTATTCTTGCAAAGACTCCTATATTAGGAGTGATTTAGAAACCTTTATCTTACTGAGGAAGCAGTCGACCCTGTTGCTAGGTATGCCACATTCTTTCAAAAGCTGTGATTGGCTGATTTAAAAAAAGGAGGAAAAATACAAATAAAATCTCTCTAACACCGTGTCCTAACAGCACGAAGACGTTCGCTATCTCGTCAGGCAGCGATCGGACGCTCGCTGTCATCATTGCATCTGTTAAATTGACTTCTTTGCTCTGTGAATTTAAATTTTCCCCCTTGCAAACAGGATGACATTTAGAGCTTTTATTTTGAAGGTGGAACAACTGGAGTGTGGTGCTTTGTACTGACGAGCTGTTGACTCAAATCAACACACTCCAAAGGCTCGGGATTTAAACGGCTCGTCGTGAGCAGTGTGTGTCAACGCACAACAGTCAGATATTAATGATGCACCACAATCTCCACTTTATTACACAAGCTAACAAGCGCTGATGAGTGAGAAAAGTGAGACACTGGCAGTGCCTCGTGGAGCCCCCTCCTTCCTCGTCCATGTATTTTGCACATTTAGTGCTCGACTTCATGTACATTGACTTCAACAGAAGACAAAAGACTCAAGCTGATTTTGTCGACGCTGCTCACTCGTGTCCCGTCCTGTTAGGACACGCTGTTAGTGCAGAGAGACAGTGAAATAAATCGTCCTAATCAGAGAATCTAGTCAGACATTATGTAAATATGAACACGACTTTATAAAATATTAAATAAATTTTTCAAATGAAAGAGTACAAAATATCTTAAAACACATGTCCAGCAGCCTCTTAGCTTGCTGCTAGTTATTTTCATCATTTTAGTACTCAGTCTTATTGATATGAAGAAGAGGCTGTGACAGCGCTGTAATCGTTTGTGTGATCACCCTGCTGAGTGACAGTCGTAACAGAACCGTTGTTTTTTTCCAGGTGCCTCATATCATAATGTTGCGATCACTTTAATTCCTGGGCGATATATTGTGCTGTTGTGTCAAATTTCTCCTCATCTTGAGAGACTCTTAAATTTCTTAAAAATCTTCTCAACAGTTTCTAACCTCAGGAGCTCTCTCATTGGCCAACAAGCTTTGTTAATAACTTCATAATTTGAGGATGTTTCTGAGAGTTTCATCACTGGGAGCAGTTCTCCATGAGTACGACCCCTGATCCCTCAAACCCCTCACAGTAATGGAGACAAAAGGTGATCTGACGTTCCATGATGTGTGCATTTGAGTCCAGCAGTTGAACCTGTTAGCCTCGTCGCTAATCTTTCTGCAGCTCTAATGTCAAAAGTTACACTGTTTCTTTAAGAGGATGGTGCATGACCGTGACATTTAAATATACCCTACAAGTATCTGGTAATGTGCTCGGCTGCCCTTTGCAGTCATTTTTTTTATGGTTTCAGGACCAAATCTTGTCAAGCTAGTTGAGGCTCCATCACACATGGCTGATCTCACACTCAGCTCATCTTCTGAGACTAACCCAACCCCACATCGGTTCATGGTGTAGACGTGAAATAACCTCCTTTATAAAGGAATCAACAGCTATCTATTTTTGCAAAGGCTGCTAGGAAGTCAACTTGTGTTTGTTTCACTTGATTCCAACATTTAGTGAACGTTCCTAAGAAGAGGAAATTATGTCTGCAGCTTTACTTACTTCCATCCGTCCATCCATTTTCTACACCGATTTTCCTGTTTGGGGTCGCGGGGGAGCCGATCCCAGCTGTCATTGGGTGAGAGGCCCTGTGGTTGGACTGTTCACTGGCCAATCACAGGGCTGACATACTATACAAAGACAGACATCCAGCCACACCTATATTGTAAATTTTAGAGTCACCAGTTAACCTAACGAGCATGTGTTTGGACTGCTGGAGGAAGACGGAGTACCCTGAGAGAATGACTTTGATGCTCAGTATAATTGATTCTGCAACAAGAGATATGTTGTCGAGGCTTTCATGTGTTCATCCAATCAAATGAGGGCTACATTTTCAACCCCTAAACAACAGATTTTGTTCGATCCTGTTACCTCTTGCTCACCCAGTATTTCAGCATTCATCAAATTCCTTCTTGATTTCACTGTGTCCACTCTCTCCAGAATACCATCCATCTCTTCCAACTTCTTTCTCTCCCTTATTGATTTGTTGTTGTTGTTTTTTTCTTCTTCCAGATCGTCCCAGTGCCGTGACCAACCTGACCCACCAGGTGAGGACCGGGTCCGGTGCGGGTCTGGGCCGTGTGGAGTGGTTGGTGCCTCTGGGTGTGGTGTCAGCTCTTACCTTCCTCTGCCTCGTTCTGCTGCTGGTCGTGCTCGTCTACTGGAGGTGGGTGCAACAACACTTTTGTCACTTGTGTATTTTGAGTTAGTTTTGAAGGTCGACGGAGAAGCTGCACATTGGAGGCTGCAAATGTTCTGAGTTGAAGATGTAGAAAACACGTCATCAAGTTTGGTTAGAGATACTGAGGAGGGAGACAAACTGGCCGCCAGTATTAGACAAACTCCACTTCCACACCTTCTTTTCATGCCGTGTCTTGCCTCAGGAAACCCCCCCCTCCCCAGTCCGACGGGGATAGTCTCCCACTTTGAGGTGCATGTGTGAAGAACCAGATCAGGAGGATTTCAGGCTGTGTTATAGTCAACCGAGACCAAGACATACCCGAGACCGAGGCATTTAGGGTTTGAGTCCAAGTCAAGACCAAGACCATAAATATCGCTGAAAAATCATCATCTTGTGTCAAGGGGGCGTGTCACTCACTTAAAACCTAGGAGAAGGCTGCGGCTGTAACCTGGGGTTAAAAATCAAATGATGAATCGATTAAAGTTATTTGTCATTTTAGAAAGAGGTGTTTTCCTCCAAATCAAAGTAATGACGAGGAATAATATCCTGGTGACCGATCTTGATTTAAAATCCGGATCCGCCCAGTCTGAGGCCGAGACAAGACCGAGTCAAAATGCTTTTCGATTCTGTGACGAGACCGAGACCTTCTAAAAATGGTCTTCAGACTGGTCTTTCAGAGGCAGTCCTCCTGAAATTCTCTAGAAAAGCTCAGGAGTGAGTAATGTGAAAACAGGTTTAGACATACAAGTGTTTAGTAGTCAAACTCTGAGATACTTGTCGGGGGATGTGAGACTTCAACGCTCTTCACTGAACTGTAAACACGGGGTTTAGAGACATGATGACATCCTTATTCCATTCGTCACATCTCCAGCTTCTGTATAGTCACATTCACAAACACAATGAGAGTCACCGTTAGTCGTTTGGTGTGAGTCTGTCCTCTGAGTGAGGCCGTCAAGGGATTTGAAAATCTCTCATTGTGTTAATTAAAGCCGAATGAAGAGATGATAAAGACAAAGAGGATTACCTGAACACTCCAGGGAGGCTCATTGTGTGGAGAAAACACATTTAATTTAGGATAATAGTGAACTGTGTTAATAAGCTGTTTAGGTATTCAGTTCACACTCTTAACTTATCTTTTAGAAATAATAAACCAAGTCCATAAACATATGAACATCTACAAGATACTAACCCGGCTTTTTAATTGATTAAACATTTCTGGAGAGGAAACTAGTGAGGAGGACAACATGCAGGACTTAATAAACTTCACCAAAAACTGTAAGAAGATCCTTGATAGTGCAAATAGATTTTTCTTTCAGACTGAGTAAGTGACCTCGACTGTGTGTGAAGGAGAAAACTGTCTAACATTTAAAGGAGCAATAGGTAACTCTGACACCTAGTGTTTAAAATGGGTACTGCAGTCCAAATTCAGGGGGGTCGCCTTAAAACCGCCTACCTTCTCTGGTCCAAACAAATCCAGAGCATTCAGGAGCAGAATCTAAAGTTAGAAGGAGGACATACTGGCTGCTGCATTGTTGTCAGAGAAGCCAGCACTTCAACATAGCATGTTTCCTTAATGATCAGATAGTAAGCTCACTTTATCATTTCAGTCAGTAGGTATCTAACATGTTGCTCCTTTAAAAGACGTCCTCCTCTTCTTCTTCTTTTCTTCTGTCTCTGGTGTAAACATTGCTTCAGCACACTGCTGTCATGATGGACTAAAGTCATTGATGCTCTGGTGGAAATTCTGTAATCTTTCTTACATAAAACACAGAATTCACATAACATGCGTTTATGTGACTTTTTAAAATGGACTTAGAGATCTGTGTAGCTGGAGGAAAGTTCCCCCTGTCATATGCAGACTCTGATTTTCCTCCATGTTCAACGTGTAGGCAGTATGTCTTCCTCAGTTGAGTAACATACCCATAACAGTAAATCATTATGTGTAACACTCCAACATGGAGTTAAACACAAATCAGGAGTCGTTTGTTCCAACAAAGTTTTATAAAGATTTTTTTGGGGGGCTTTTTCTTCCTTTATTGGAGAGACAGGACAGTGGATAGAGTCGGAAACCAGAGAGAGAGAGAGAGGGGAATGACATGCGGGAAAGGAGCCACAGGTCGGATTTGAACCTGGGCCAACTGCCAAACATCTCTGTTTTTAAAATTAAACGTTGAATATATTCAAGCTCAAAAGGTTTAAAAATTCACATCAGCGGGTCATACCACCACGTTGAAAGTTCTGTCGTTTCACTAATAAAAGGATGACTGATGGTCAGTGTATAATCAGCCCTGATTCTCTAAATCCTCTTGTGTTGTGGTCGTTGTTTTTATTTAGTTGAAAAGACAACAACTCGTCAGTGTTGTCATGTGAAGACACCCAGAGGTTTTAGAAAGCAACACACACAAAGTTCAGGGTGCCTTAAAGGTTGTTAATACGTTTATTGCTACACAAGATCCTCATTAATGAGAACACTGGAGCACACTGTTGAGTGGGTTAGTGTACAAGTGTTGAGAAATGATCTACCCTCCCTCATGCTTACACACACACACACACACACACACACACACACACACACACACACACACACACACACACACACACAGCAGGTGGCAGCAGGTGCTGGGGGCGTGTTGGGTCATTTAATCCTATTGTGGAGCTCTCAGGCCTCACAGCTACGCGCCTCACAGACTCCGCCCACCCTGCGCTGCCATTGGCCCTGCAGAAGAAGTTGGCGCCGCCCCTCGTTGCTCATGACTTTAGCTGTGCTGCGTTTGTGTTGGAAAGAGATCAGTACGTGAACCTCAACAACAAACATAGTCTGATGGACTGCTCATCTTAAACTGTATGTTTCGATATCAGAATCTGCCCCAAAAATCCCATATCGGTCGGGCCCTCAAAGTAATTATGACAAGAGGAAAAAGTAAATACTGATATAAATGTAAAGATAAATATGTATATTATGTAAGTCTCCTGTTGTTTTGATGCACATTTTATTTACACCTAACAAAAAGTTGAATCTATAAAAAAAGAAGGAATATCTATTTAGACTCGTGAAGAGACTTTTATATCAAATGTAATCAAACTGGGAGCAACTTTCGGTTTGGAGATTTCTTTCAGTCAAAACATATTTCATCACCTTTGTCCCACGCGACTTGAAAGCATCACCACACCAGCTGTCCGACACCAGGAAGTGGCTTTTTTACAGTCTGTGGGATTGACCTGTGTTTGCATGTTAGTGTGTTTGAGTCACAGAGAGGGAACACCCACCTTCATGCCTTGTTAGGAAATCCCTCCTTCCCTCCCTCCCTCCCTCCTTCCCTCCCTCTGTCCCCTCCTCCCTCCCTCCCTCTGTCCCCTCCTCCCTCCCTCCCTCCCTACGTCCCCTCCTCCTGTCCCTCGCTCTCGTGCACTTGCTCTCAGTTCACGTCAGCAGCAGCATGCGGCAGCTCGTCTGCTCCCTCCTCTCTGCATGTTCACCAGGATGAATGCTCTCTGCTCTCTGCTCTGTATCAAGTACAGGTAGGCAGGGTCACACACACACACACACACACACAGGGGCATTGGGTGTAGAGTAACTGCTCTCCCTGGAAGCCGGAGTAAATAAGGACGCTGCAGTGTGGAGATAATACTCTGTCAGTACGTACTTTTAGTTTGATTGAGTTGATGACTGTAACACGAGGAGTTACTCAAACAGGAGTTATTTCAAATAAAGAAACAGAGACAGACGGGCTACACTTTCATCAACAGGTGTTACATTTACATGAAGTTATTTTCCTGTATGTTTGGTGAATAATAGAGCGATTGATTGTTAACTATTTATTTTAGTTTGAGGGTCCCTCACAACTTCTGAAATATCTAAATCTGTACTTTTTTTATTTATCTTTTTTTTTGTTGAGTTGAGGTTTATCAGCCCTGTAGTTACGCTCTAGTCTAAAGCTTTAAATTCATTTAAATATCTGCTCATCATTAGAACCTCATTCAGCAAGTCTTCATATGTAACTTACAAACTCAAAGTTTTTGTTACCAACTTTCAAAAGTTGATTTTACATCATGATGTCATCACATGTGCTGTACGGCTTTAAAAATAATATCTTGGGGGCACCGGTGGCCGAGTGGTTGGTTTTAGCACTCTCCATGTGTAGAGGCAGGAGTCCCCGAAAGCGGGCGGTATGGGTTTGAACATGTGGCTTCTCTCTCTCTCTCTCCTATTTCCTGTCTCTCCAATAAAAGCCCAAAAAAATTAAATCTCAAAAGAATAATAATATCGTCAATTTGAAGACCAGTGATGCATTCAGGAGAAGGCACACACACTTTTTGTTTACTTCTGTGAATCCAAAGACATTCTCCTCGTCCGTTTCGGTCTCAAGCAGAGGTGAATACGGCGGGGATTGTTGAGGACGTTCTTTTTTTGAAGAAGAATAATTTATTTGTTGATTTTATTCAAAGAAGCCGGAAACTCTTTTAAGACATTAAAGAAGTGAGTCTTCCTCTCTCCGTCCTTTATGTCCATCTGTGGATTCATTTTCACTTTTCTGAGTGTTGTTTGAAGTCGTGTGAAGCCTCTCGTGTGTGTTTCTTCTCGCTGTATTTTACCTCCGACTCTGATGTAAAACATCTCATTTTTTTGAATTGTCGCAGAAGTCACAGCCCACAGAGTAAAAACATGACAGAAGTATCTATTGAAATGTCTCCTCCTGAAGGCTTCCCTGTACGACAGCTCCGACATGTATGTGACTTCAAACACGTGTGTGTGTGTGTGTGTGTGTGTGTGTGTGTGTGTGTGTGTGTGTCAGTCAGCTGCAGATCATAACACTTTGAAATCAGACGAGTCACTTTGCTCTTAAAGCAGCTGTGTGTGAAACTGAAGTTAAGTTGTGAGGGAGAAGTCTCAACTCAGACAAGCTTTTAAGACTTGTGTGTGTGTGTGTGTGTGTGTGTGTGTGTGTGTGTGTGTGTGTGTGTGTGTGTGAGGTTCACAGCCTGTTTGTATGTACTTTGAGGGGACTAGGACTGTCACTGACTGACATGATGAAATCTGTATTGTTTCTCTCTCTCTCTATCTCCACACACACACAGACGCTCGATATCTCTTTCTCTGGATGAATCTTTGTTGTTCTGACGTCCAACATTAAGGATGAATCTCGCTCTTTTCTTTTCAGACGCTGTTTCCAGACAGCCCACTTCTATGTGGAGGACAGCAATTCACCCCGGGTGGTACCCAATGAGACGCTCCCCGTCATCCCCATCCCAGGTAACAACCAACCACAGCTCTTTGCATAATTTAAACCCAATGCTAAACCGCAGGTTGGATGTGATGACAAACCTCACCTGGTTAAGACCTTGTGTCCACCTGGTGTTTTTTTTTTTTATGCAGAAAAGCGCTGGCTGTGCTCTCAGGAGGTTGCATGAAGCGTTTGTGCGCTTAGAGGAAGTGCCACGTCCATCCTGTCTCTTGTTTTCGCTGTTAGTGAACCCTGAAGCATCGAGCTGCAGCATTAGAATGAATTCACAGATTTGTGTACGTCTCTCCGCGCGGTGTTCGTAAAGTGTGTGTCACTCAGTGGGGGTCATAGGTCAGGGCTATTCTTAAAACAGAAGTTAAAGGTCACAAAGTTATGATCCTACTGGTCTTATCTCCCAGTGACCCATGAGTCTCACTGTGGTGCAGTAATCCTAACTGGGACTGAACCAAGCTGTAACTTCTAAAAAAAAAAAAATTAAAAAGCTCCAAATACAAGAAATGCCTATTAGGCTGCACATCAAAATGCAAATTTGTACAACAGAAAACTAAGAAATAGTGGCCTTTTTTCCCATCTAATTTGATTTTCAGGTTAAGAATTATGCATAAATTGGCTGATAGCATGGCTGAGTTTACTGACACTTAAAGCTCGCCTCAACTCCTCCACTTTGAATGTTAGATTGTTCAAATTCTTGGTAGAGGCAGCTTTTCCAACATGGTGACTGCCACCGTTGGGCTTCAAAACGCCTATTCAGATTAGGCAGCCTTAAAGCCTCCTAGCAAACAGCTACAACACGCTCAGCTGTAAGTCAACTTAGCCCGCCTGTGATTATACACACTTGCTTAACTCTCTTTACTTTTATCAAAACAGAAGAGTGTGTACAGATAATGGAATGAGCTATTAATAGCCCATTTATTAAACAGTCTTATACATGTTGATTTCTGCTTTACAAATTGTCATTTTAACATGGGTGTCAATGTGACATCCCATCACTCTTGGAGCCAGCCTCAAGTGGACACACATCATTTTCATATTTGAACACTGGAGGTCACCGCTTGGTATGACCTTTATATCCTAATATACATTAAATGAGAGTCCAATGTGCTTTCATTCCAACCAACCACCAAGACAAACTCTTTGTAGTACTTTAGTTCACTTCCATCATGCACGATGGCCGGAGCAGCTTTGTCTTAAGTTGCTGTAGTTACTTCCACATTGGGTTGCAATTAAAGGGTTAAATGCAACATTGCATTTCAACACTTTCTGTTGGTACATAAATTAAACAAGAATGAAGAATTAGCCTGATGTTTTGGACGTGTACCACAAAAAATAAGTGGTTAAGAACATGCAGAAGGGTAGACTGGAGAACAGGAGAGTCATCGCTGACGTTGATGCACAGCTCAGACTGTAAATGCCAAAAAGACAGCCTGGCCGTGTGAGTCTTTTTGTGTGTAAGCATGAGGGATATAGAGCGGTTACGCCCAGTTCACCCGGTACAAAGGACACACTCACATATAACAAAAAAGAAAAAAATCTTTAGCCTCTCCAGCTCAGTCCGCAGATCCAGGATTTGGATCCAAACCTGTCAGATCAATTAAAAGCTTGTGGAGCCTCTTAACAATGAACCCTTGGCTGAGTCCAAAGTCCTCCATTCAGAGGATTCAGGACCACTGTGCCCGGGGACGTCAGAGTCCAGCACAGACAGAAAAGAGGCTCTGACATCGAGCCTCTCTGTCCGACGTCCAGCAGGAGCACAGAGCCCACTGAGCTCTGCTGTGGATTGGCCGTTGATTCAACACATCGCTGTGGTGTGATATTTTGATCACTGCTGGATATTTTTGATCATTCCTGGAAGGTTCAGGTAGCTTTACAGACGTTTGTAGGTTAATAACAGGAAGTAGGCCTCCCTGCATGGCGGCCAGCCCTGTGTGGACCTCAGAGTCCAGCGCGGCCGTGGTGTATGACCATATGTTTGTTATGTTAATTTTCTCAATGAGCTCAGACCTAGAGCCTCACACATCCCATAATCCTCTTTAAGACCTCCTGCTGGATTTAAACCTGCGGGCAGCCGTCACCAAACCTTCCAATTAACACTGACTCACACACACACACACACACACACACACACACACACACACACACACACACACACACACACACACACACCGAGAGAGAGAGGCAAACAACAAGCACTTGTGTGTCACATGGGAGGTGAAGTTCAATTTTTTTGTCATTCATTGAATGCTTCCTATTTGGAACTGGTAAATAAGGAATAGGGAGGGGAGGGGGGTCAAAGGGGAACTCGATTAGAGTGTTTTTCCCGTTATCAGGGTTGTGTGATGTCCGATAAAAGGCCTCATGATGTCACTTAGGCCAGGGAATGTTAGGTCAAAAACGTACAAGTTTGAAAAATGTTAGAGCATTGGAAGCTTTATTATAGCCTCTATCAGCTACAGCAAGATCTACAACTAAACTGTCCGAGTTGCATTGTGGGTAATGTAGGCTGTGACAGGGGAAGATTATGCATGGTACAAATAAAAGTATAGAGTCAGCATCACTTTTTTTAAAGGTTTAATTTTAGGGGGCTTTTTATGTCTTAATTTAGAGATAGGACAGTCGATAGAGCCAGAAATCCGAGAGGGAGAAATAGATGGGGAACGACATGACGGAAAGAGGCCACAGGTCGGATTTGAACATAGGCTGCCCACTTGGAGGACTATAGCCTCCGTACATGGGGTGCACACATTTACCAATAGGCTATTCCCGCCCCTGCAGAATCCATTTTCTTGAAACTGACCAGTTTGAGCCACACTGTGCAGGGCTCCATGCACAAGTTTTAAAGATTGGCTGAAAGAAAACTATCGCTAAGTTTTTCTAAAAGCTTTTTCCGATAGATAGAAATGATTTTTGTATAGAACATCCTTTCTCCTTTATCTAAACCAAATATTCATAAAGATTGCTATGCGTCATTCCAATTCATGATACCAGTAACAGCAGTGAAATAGGCTATGAGTGGAAACCACATTCTGCTGAACTCAGCGCCATTGGCTAGACTTTTTGAAGACCCTGGAGTTATGTCTCTTTCTTATAAATCATATTTATATATTGTTTGTTGAATGCACCATAAACACGCTTAACTAGGAAATAAGATTTTATTGATAGTGAGATTTATTGAACATTGTTGATACACATCGGTGTTACACTTTAGTCCTTTGAATCGTTGTGTTCTGCTCTTAAAATGAAGCTGCACGCACTGAAAACAAACATAAAATCAGCTGCTCGTCGCTGCAGCTGTAGGGAGATTTATTCGACAGGGTTTCTGATTGTATTTACTGTTGAGGTTTTCTACTAAACATTTGTTATTCCGCTGTATATAATATACGCATTCTGGCACAAAAACAAGTACATCACATACAGTACATGTCGTGGTGTAAGTGATTATACTCAACCATCTGTAAAATATGTCAAAGAGCATTTTTAGCATGTGGTTAATTGGCTTTTCTAGACCCCTCTATTAACGCTCAGCACCCTGCTGCGTTTACTGACACAAATCATTCTGACACATTTACATACCTAAATGAGCATCTTGTGAGACACACAGTGAGAGGGAGCCAGTGAATGCCCTCGTTAATATTTGATGAGGACTAAACTGAAAGGGAGCTCTGGGAGAAATGGAGCTGTTGTGTAATGTTTTTTTTTTTTTTTTTTACATCCTTTTCACTTAACAGGCTCGTCTCATCTTGGTAGAGTTCACCTCTTTACGCTGCCGCAGTTGCAAGAACAGTTACAACTTTACAATTATTTGTGTTCAAGTGTTTGCATTGTGATGAAACATGGCGCTCCTCTCCTGCGCTGAGGGCTGAACGCCTCCACGAGCAGAAAAAAAAATCATCACGTCATCTACAACATTTCACTTAAACCGTTTTTTCTCTGTTTGCTTAATTGTCTGTGGGAAAGCAGTGAAACTAAGACTTTGCTGAGCTTGCATTATTCCTGACAGAGCCTATTGTAAGGAATGGATTAACTCAAAGCAGCGCTGAGAACCAGGATGAAAGTTAACATTAGGCGTTAACCCTTTCCTTATCAGTCAGCTTCTGCACGGTGTCGACGGGAATTAAACTCAAACAACTTAAAACTATTCTGCATCAGCATAAATCAGCTCAACATCACCGTCATCTTTTTATGGTTTAGTAAGGGTCAATAGACCTTCTTTATTCACTGGACGATTTTAGGCCCAATTTGCCTTGTTCAACTTTTTTTTCGGGGGGTGGCGGCACTACGATTATTTTCCTGCTTCCAATCAAGTTGTAGTACGATTCCTGATCTGGAACCGTACATATCCCCAGCAGCCAATCAGAGCTTGCGCTGCAAATTGTATAAAGCTGGATATAATCTGTCTTCTCAGCCAAGATTTCATCCGTATTGTTTTTGTCTTTTTTTTTTTTTTTCCGCTGCAAAACAGAAAACAAAACAAGACAACTAGCTGACGACGTCGATCGTCCTCCTTTTTTTTTTCTACTGAAGTCACCTTTTCAGACAGAGTTTGTGTGTGACATCTCGTGTCTGTTTGATCTTACCAAAAACTGCAGGTGTGTGGACTCACGGTCGGGCTGAGTCGCCTTGTGTGAGCGATCGGAATAAAATGTTTCAAATCGGTTGGTCTATGGTCTCTCTAGATCTCTAAATTTGGTTAAGATTTGAAAATCGTCTAGTGTGTAGCGAGCTTAATTGTTAGTTTCAGGTCAAATTCAAAGTTGAATATTGACCTTGATAGCTGAAGTTGGTGCCATAAAGTCCAATCATTTGTTGATATGGAGATCATCACTGGATGAATTTAGTCCACTTGTCAAAGAAGTGTGGACATTTTCTCGTAGCGCCTCATGTTGTCTTGAGAAACAGAAACAGTTTAGGCCAAGATAAGAGACATTCTCTTAACTGCTTCTTCAAAGGTCAAACATAAAACTCTCAACTTAGAAAAAATAGAAATTTCAATATTTACAGCAGAGTCTGACGGCAATCTCATTTCCTTTTGGGGGGGTTTGTGTGCCAAAGTTGGAACAGCTGCTTAACGTCTCCTGAAACTCATTATTGATCTTTCTAACATCTGGTCTCTAACCCTGGTACTTTCTCTCTCCGTTGCAGATGACATGGAAGCTGTTTCAGTCAAGCAGTTTATCAAACGTGTCTACGAACTCCACTCGAATAACCATCACGGATACTCTGAAGACTTTGAGGTAAGCAGCTAGGTGGTCTACTGGAAATCTCATAGGATTTAGAAACACGCTCAAGCGGGAGATATGTTGAACCTGTTGGCAAACTGTTGCTTCACAGTTCATCCTGCTGAAAGGGAACATTAACTTTCATTTTAGGTAGCGTTTTTGTCGGTCTGATTTTCTAATTTTCGATCTCTAATCTCTTCCAACTGAGAGAAACTTTTTCCTCTTTATCTGCTGATGCTCCACGATGTTCAGCAGTTGGTTTCAAACTGTGTGCAGCACTGAGCAGTTTCTGTACTAGAGGTTTTTTCTCTGAAACAGCTGCCTGCTGTGACCAACAAGAGGTAAACAACACAGATGTATTGATGACATTATTTTCCAATTCTCCATTTTTTGGAGCAACTGTAGGTCAGCTGCTAACCTCGTCTTTTCCTCTTATTCTTTGAGCTAGCTGCTGAGACACAAACACACATGACCTTTGCTCTGTTATGTTTATAAAGTATTAAGTAAGTTCTGCAAGCATTTTATTAATAGCACATCTGAAAACGTCAATGGCTTGGTCCCTTCTAAAGATGATTTTTCAACTTTGTCACCCTTAATACATCTCAAAGGGTGAGATAATAGGTCCTCGGTTAAGTGACTTTTTAAAAGGAGCTCCAAGACCTCATTGTGAGCCAATTTCATGTACATTTAGAGCAGTTATAGGTCGGCTGCAAACCTCTTCTTTCTTCTTCTTCTTCTTCTTCTTCTACTCGTTCATCAATTAATGGTTTATTCAAAAAGCTTTAACTAGCGTTGTATTAAGAGCCCATATGAAAGCTCTAATTACCTGGTTACTTAGAGGGGCACTATGGAGCGGCTGTGTACCGATGTATCAAGGTCTTCATTTGCCCTTTTCTCAATTGGGTTACAAATATCTGTCATGGATAAGTTTGTTTTTGTCTCTTGATTGGTGAATCCAAGTCAAGTAGCATTCTAGCTAACTTTCTAGCTTACTAAATGCCTGTAGGCACAAGTTTTCCAAGTTGAGCAAATAACCTGCTGTTTTGCCAACTAGCTAATCACAAGCTAATTATCAGGCAAACAAAATGCAAGCATGCGCATCCTTGGCAGAGTCGGTCGTCTCTCAACCGGAAGGTCAGGGGATTCGATCCCCAGCTCCTGCAGCTACATGTCCGATGTGTCCTCGGGCGAGACACTTAACCCCAAGTTGCTCCTGCTGCTTTGTTGGCGGTGTGTGAATGTGTATGAATGTGATTAGTTACTACTGATGGTGACTTTCCACATCAGCCTCTACCATCAGTGTGTGAATGTGTAGGTGTGACCTGCGGTGTAAAAACACTTTGAGGAGTCAGAAGTCCATTTAGAACAACAGTGTTCCAGCAGTATATTAAATCTGAACGGGAAAGGAAAATATGGTCCCATGCTTCACCCACGCCAGCCAAAGCTGTGAATCTATGTGACTTCTTTACTTTTTTTTTTTACCTGCGGCTTTATTTCCTCATTCCACTCTTCCTAGAAAGAGAAAACCCAGCGGGCTGAGCTGAAGCCCCCCTGAATGAGATTCTTAATTTGGAAAACAGAGCGCCTCACACACACTACCAATGTTTGAATGGATTCTGCAGAGTGCTTCAGGAAAGGGAGCCCCTTGTCAAATGAAATGATCCTCCTCCCACGTTGTCACAGTTGCCTGCTGCCCCACTTTCTCCTCCTCTGACAGAAAAGAGTCGGGGAGGCCATGAGCATCAATCATCATTACTTAAGCGTAGATTAGATGTAAAGCAATCTGACCTTCTTTTGTAGCTCTCTGCAATAGAAATTAGAGTGAATTTAAATGTAAAAATGAACACTGTCATCACTTTGATTGTAGCCAGTAGAAAAAAGTTAGAAGAAAAGTCAGAGGTTTCATTTATAACAGCTCTTCATTAGGCTGATTCTTTAATGATTCAAAGTGAATTCAACTGTTGGATACAGCCAGTGTGAGATTGCTGCCTTTTTACAGAATGCAGAGCCGTTTCCATTAGAAGAACTTAACAGATGTTACTGGAGAAAAAAACTCTAAGAAGGCGAGTTAGACCACATTCTTCTCAACCTTCATGGAAACATCAGATAAGGGATATACCTTCTACCCTCAAGACAATGTCTGTCCCTCCCTGCAGCAGGGTTATCAAACACTTTGAGCATCAAAGCTTCTTTTGGCTTCTATTGATGCTGCCAAACAAGAGCCTGATGACACCAAAGGGGTCATTGGTTAAATTTAAGAATATCGATTACAGAGATAAATAATGTTGTTCAAGATGTAGAAATCCCGTTCATTCACTCCATTGCAGATTTGATCATTAGCCATGAAGTCAAAACCATCCAAGGTAGACTGACCACGAGCTACCTGAGTGTGAAACGATGGTTTATGCTCCTGAAGGGGACACAAGGAAGTTTGTATGATATCAACCTGGTTTTAAGAACAACATGGTTTATCTGTGAACCTCACTACTCACAATCCTAGAGCGAAGTCTCTGATTGGAGGAGCTTTGAATCCAAGCTTAAACAGTAGACTGGCTGTGGTACTGCTGTCGTACAGTCCGCTCTAATTGTCACACAAACACAGATCGCAGTTCAGTATTTGAGATGCCCCAGTGGAAACACTCACATCCACATAGTTGGTATTGATGTAGTCGGTGTTTTTGCCGTACTTTATCAGGATCAAGAGGGTTTTTCAGCCCTAACATCCATTACTCTCTAATATAGCAAAGTAAAAGGTATTAATATCTGTGAACATGTATCTGCATGTGAATGTCAATACGTGTTGCATTTGGTTGTTTGCACATATGCGTGTAAATTTGCCATCTGCTGATCACATCACCTGTCTGTGACATCATCATCTGCAGTTAGATCCCATCCCTTCCCATCATACCTGCAACCTGATCCGTTCACACTTACTCACCACGAAGCCTCCTACGCTTAAAAATAAATCCCCATCCCAATTAGTACGATGAAACCGCCTTGAATGGCGCTAAAAAAAGGTGGTGGCCCCCGCGAAGCTCATGAGGAAATGAGACAAGAGGGGTCAGAGCCAAATCCAGCGCCTGCCCTCCCTGTTGGCCATGCTGAGCGAGCAGCCAACAGCTGTTTGCCTGGCAGCGACTCCACATTAAACACTGACATATATAAATACACAGGCTGCTAATCCCAGAACTGCTCACCGTGTAACAGCCAGCCATGAGGTAGTTTACACATAGATCCCCAAGGTTCATTTTCAGTCTTCATTAAACCCAATACTGTAAAAATAGTCATTTGACTGTGTGTAACAAGCAACAACAAACTCCAGAATGGTAAAAATGGCAGTTTGGACAGTGACCCTGTACTTCAAAATGTTCACATTTAAGTCAGGTAGAGTAATTAGAGTGCAGATACACCAGGGTTAGCAGCTGGGGGTGATGGATGGTTCAAACCAAGCGGCAACCTCCGGTGTTGAAAAATTAAGCCAATGCAGGAGGGCAAAATCCTGCAGTTCGTCGAGTGTCCACTAGAGGCTGGCCGCAGAAGCACAGGAAGTCACATACACACCCATTCAAAACTGTTTTTACAGCAGAAATTCACATGTTTACTTCCTGGTACAAAACCCCAAATAGGTGTGATTAGCTCATGTCTCGATGGACACACACTGTACGGGGGTCGAAATATTTGATAACTTGTGCGTTTTTATTTTATGAAGGATAAGAGTTATTCACAGTAAGGCGCGTAGATAACAAGATTGACAGACGGGTGCGATGTTCGTCAAGAGGCTTAAAACGTTGTTATGTTGACTGAAAGTTAGGGTGACCGCCGCCGATGGGACTCCAAATCACCCTGCAGGAACAGACGGGTGATGTCACTCAGGCTCCGTCCATTAATATTTACAGTCTATGGTTCCAACAAATATGAAACTTTCACCCAGTTGACTGAGGTTTCTATTCATATGTGAAACCAGGTTCATAAATCAAAACAAACTGCAACTGTATTGTAAGCTTAACCAAGTGAATTATTGTTGCAGATCCAAAGCTCATACAATATGAAATGTTGTTGAAAGTCTAACCCATTTTTCCACTTGCGATGCTCACTTTACTGCAGAAGTTTCCGATGGTATCCTCTGAGATGTGGGGCCATTGACGAGGTCGTCTTTTTAAAAATTGGTAGTGCAAATGTATTTTCTTGGTGCCATGCCCTCAGGTCAAGAAAACATGGATTGTGCCAAGAAAGGGATGTCTCTTGAACAAAAGTGAAGACAAGAGCACTTGTTCTGAACAGAGGAAACAAGTGAAAAGAGGAAAGCAAGGATATCAGCCCGAGCAGGTCGAACTAGGAGAGCAACTTTTTATGGGTTATGACAGCAGTGCATGGTGGATGTGGGACAGTAAGACACTTTTTCTACGCACACAAAAGGCCTGTGCCTCTTAAGACCACCAACAACAACAAGCGGATCAACTGTACATGAAGGAGATGTGTTGCACAGCGTCAGGCAAATAGTGGTCCAGCCAGTTAATGACATGTTCTCTGCAGTGTGCAGTATAGATGGTTTGAGTATGCAGCAGGCAGTATGTTAGTATGTGGTTTCAGACGACGTCTAAAGCTAAGGTGTGTGTGTGTGTGTGTGTGTGTGCGCATCCTTCTCCAGGAGGTTCAGCGATGCACCGCGGACATGAAGATCACATCAGAGCACTCCAACCACCCCGACAACAAGCACAAGAACAGATACATCAACATAGTGGCCTGTGAGTAAACATTTTTTACCGTTTCATTGTTTTTCAGAAACCGCTCTGAATGAATCATCTGGCTGATTTGTTCTTAGTCTGACTCAGTGGATGCAGCGGAGAGAAAATCATACAATGTTTGACCTGAAGCGTTTTCCTTGTTGGTTGTTTTTTTTTTTTTTTTTTGACATTTTACTCGTGTTTATTTATTTACTGTTGAGCACAAGATGTTATTGAATGTGTAAACCAATTATTATTGTTTATGTTTTAAGTCGCACCCGTTGATAAGACGCCGTCTCTTCTGGTTGTTCTCCCAGAGGTTTAACACAGTCTTCCTGCGTTATGATTTTCTTTGTGGTCCATCACATGCAGCTTCTGTGCAGTTGATTCGTTCTTTAAAGGCTTAATATGCAATTTTTACCTCTAAAATATAATATAAATCAAGTATATCCTCTGAAAGTAACTCTGTGAGTCATGACTGTCTACAATGGGTGTAACACCCGAGTCCCACTGTCTGTGATGTTTTCAGAGTTTTCAGAGTCCTATCTTCCCTTTGTTCACATCGCCAGGACGGCCGGCTGACTCCTCCCCTCGAGTATAAAAGTTGTTTAATTGAGGGACTAGAGAAAAGAAGAATAACATACTGTACTCACTGCTTAACTGTGTTTCTAGATCACGCTCATTTCAGGTAAATTTACATGCAGTGTGAAGATACCAGCATAATAAAGATCGCTAGCATTAGCATGCTAACACAACAATGCAGCGCAAGTTGTTTTGGTTTCATGCTGGTGCTCAAGGGCGACATCTGCTGGATCAAAAAATCACATATGAAGCCTTTAAGTAACATTTATTTCTAAAAGAGCTGTGTTTTGTTTCTGGATTTTTAGTATGAAGTATGATTCAGCTGAATTCACAGATCTTCATTGAGCCAGTGTAGAGCCAAGTGTAGAAGAACAACCACCAGACGTGAGCAGCAGAAACCGTTTAGTGCTGAAAACCCACACACACAGGCTTAAAGTGTTGGACTACGTGAAATAAATGCTTCACATGACCATCGGCTGTGGCAGCTCGGCCTCCTGTTTACACACTGCATGCTGGAATCAAAGGGCAGGTGCCATGCTGTTCAGCTGCCTGTAAAAGGCTACAAACCCCAGCTTGACCATTGTTTCAACCTCAAAGGTTAATGTGCTTCCAGGTTTGGGAGCAGGCGCCTTGGCAGGGCAACGGAGACAGTGCATGGACGGGCGCTGTGTTAGGGTTCGAGCCGAGGTTAGCTCTGCACGGTGGTTTCAGTCACACAGCCCGACTGATTGGTTTTTACCGCTTTGTGTTCACTCCTCAGATGACCACAGCCGGGTGAAGCTGAGGCCACTGGCTGGGAAGGACTCCAAACACACTGACTACATCAATGCCAACTATGTGGATGTGAGTGCTTCCACTGGGGCATCTCGAAATACTTGAACTGTGATCTGTGTTAGTGTGAAGATGATGAGAGCCATGCAGAAGCAGAGATTTATCAAACAAGTTATGACTGTAACAGTTTAATGATATAAATGTTGTACTCTTCATCCGTTAGGGTTATAATAAGCCTCAAGCGTACATCGCAGCCCAGGGACCTCTCAAGTCCACATTTGAAGACTTTTGGCGGATGGTGTGGGAGCAGAATACCGGCGTCATCGTTATGATCACCAACCTGGTGGAGAAAGGCCGGGTATGTTGTGACACACACAATATCATGTCTATATTTATAACACACAGTTCATTTACATATTTAAAGGTACAGACACAGAAACAGCCTGTTCTGAGCAGGGCTGAAATAGAGGGGTTTACAGGCGTGATCAAATACAGGATCAGAGTGGATTTAGAACAAGAAACTTCACACACATGTTTTGGAGAGCTCTGAGACTTACATGAACTGGTTGAAGAGGAGGAGAATATGTGACCTTCAACACACTTATCAAGTCCTAACGTTCAGTCAAGCTTGATGAATTAAGCCAATCCAAAACACTTAAAATGACACAAAGAAACAGATAACTATCAAAGCAACTAAATTGAAACAACAAATTAAATATTTACCACATCATTAGACGGATGGTAAAAGTGTGAATAGAAATATTCCTGGTTAAGCCCCGTGTTCATCCATTTTATATCTGCAAATAAAGCCATTGACCAGCTTTATTCTGGTGTTTACAGAGAAAATGTGACCAGTACTGGCCAACAGAGAACAGTGAGGAGTACGGCAACATGCTAGTTACGCTGAAGAGCACTAAAGTTCATGCCTGCTACACCGTTCGCTGTTTCACATTACGGAACACTAAAGTAAAAAAG
This sequence comes from Labrus bergylta, assembly GCF_963930695.1. NCBI lineage: Eukaryota > Metazoa > Chordata > Actinopteri > Labriformes > Labridae > Labrus > Labrus bergylta. The sequence continues at coordinate 29,875,080 of NC_089199.1, forward strand.
GTGAGAATGAGGACCAGAACAAATATTGTCTTTTTTTTATTGAATTGATCTTATATTTGACAGTGAGATTCAACCACTTCTTCTTCCTTCTATCTTTTCCGTTTCCCACACAGAGTGTGAAGGGTAACCCTAAAGCTCGGGCCCAGAGTGAACGCACGGTGCACCAGTTTCATTACACCCAGTGGCCGGACATGGGCGTCCCAGAGTACACGCTGCCCGTCCTCACATTTGTCCGCAGGTCCTCAGCTGCCCAAACGCCCGACATGGGACCCATGCTCGTCCACTGCAGGTAACACAGCTTTACCATTAACAACTATCATCGCTCAAACCTTCATGAAACAGAACCACTCTTGTGTCATCAACACTTGTATTACTCACATCATTTTTGAATAACCAGGAAACACTGACAGTAGGGTCAGGTGGTGGAAAAACTGTTTGGAGTCTTGTGAAAAAAAATCTCTCTTCGAGCTCCTTTTGAATCACTAAATAAAGGCAGTAAACCGTCAATCATAAATGTGTGAGAAACTCACTTAATCACAAATATGAAACTGAACGCTGCAGTCTTATTCAATTCACAACAACAATCTTTGAGCTGGTAACTTAAAGCCTTGATAGACAACGTTTAGGAAACCTGTAATTTCACCTAGATATCGAAAGCATCAAATGAGAAGAAATGTCAAAGCCACTTCCCTAAACACATGAAGGTGCACTGCCAAAATTATGATGCAGGTGTATCTATGGAAGAGCACGAGATGTGGAGCCCAGTGCATCACGTTTTTGCACGAACTTCACCCTTCAGTCTCTTTATTGTTTTCATGCTGCTAGCTAGCTAGCTAGGTATAGCTTGTTGACGCCCATTGACGATAAAGACATGATTGGTAGGCAGATAGGTATATGGCTAAGACATCATTTTGTCAAAGCTTTGGCTGAATATATTGCTCCTGTGTTGTAAAGAGATCAAAACCAGTTTGTAACATCATTTGTCTAAGCTTTTTGTGGGGGCTTTTTACGCCTTTACTGGAGAGACAGGACAGCGGATAGAGTCAGAAATCAATGAGATAGAGGGAGAGTGGGGAATGACATGTGAGAAGAGAGAGCCACGGAATCCCCTTAGTCAGGTTTGACATCTCTATGGCCTGATGGTCAGTGGAAACAAAAAGTTACTCTGTGGTGGTCCACATAACATGTAGGCGGCCCCCTGAAGCCACCAAGTTTTAATTGCCACACTGAACACTTTAGTAGAAGCACTGTTGCTAACTCAGTGGGCCTCGCAGCGACAGAGCTCGAGTCGAATGTAGTAGAGAAGCTCATGTAACAGCTGGGCTCTCTGTTCTGTTGTTCCATGACTTTAAAAAAGATAGACTGAACTTTAACTTTAACCGAGTGTGGGAGGTTAAACGCACCATATGTTCACACAAAAAAATGTGACTTTTTAGTAGAGAGTATTGGCTTATTTAAAAAGTGTATCGTCTTTGTGTTGATTCCTTTTCATTCATCAGTGTCACAGTTAAATAAGACCGTGTTGAGCCTCATAAAATGTTCTTTTCTCTTATGTTTTCCCTTCAGCTTAAATTTAAAGATATTAGCTTGTATCCCTATTCATATTCTATAATATAATGTAGTGTGTAACGTACATGTGCTTGTACCTCAGCTGTCTTTATAAGCAGCATTACTGAGACTGTCACAGTTGCCAGCTTGAATTTGAGGGCATTTTACTGTAACGCAGCGGGGAAATTACCGGTAATTGGATGCTGACTGTGGCCCCCCGGAGGTGGAATGACTATGAAGCCCTCTGCCATCATCTGTGCTGTGATGGTCGATAATAACTTGTCACGCTGCCTCACCGCTGTGGCTTCAGACACACACCGCTCATTACTACCATTTTGTACCCGGGACGCCAGACACACAGACACCCACCCAGTCATTATGCAAGGAGCAGAGCAGGCGTACATTTATCCTGCTGCCCTGCTCAGTACAGCAACAGGAAGTGAAAGGCCTGAATTTCAAAGTACAGAAGAGAACTTTAATGTATGAGTGCACATGGAGTCAACCTTTATCCTAAAGAACAATCAGTAAAAACAATGCATTAGTTCTAAACTGTTAGAAAAGCATGATGAGTCACATCCTGAGCTCAAGGTGGGTGATGTTTACTCCGAGGGAGTCGGTCGACTTTCAGGGTCAGTTTTGAGAGAACCTGTTATAAATGTGGAAGTTGCTTGTTGCAGTGATTCCTCTGTAGAAGTGGCTCGTTAGTTTTGCAGTCGGACACACTGAAGTTGTGATTTCATATATTTTGCAGACAATTTTTCAAACAGAAGATATCAGAGTTTGTAAGCAGAGGACGTTTCCAATGGTGTGTTTTAGTGTACATGTTTATGTGTTGTGGATAGTGAAGAGTGCTTGAAATCTTTCTTCATTTACAACATGGGGCCCTGCATAAAAGGTTTGGGAGACACTGTTTTACTAGGTTCACCTGCTAGGTCCTGTAGACTTGTAAACTGAATTTGCTGGGGTCAAATGATCACAGTCAGAGAAATGCTCGCTGTGACAGGATAACTACAAACAGACAGGCGATAGAATCTGCACAAACTGAGGCATACAACATTAAAGTGAGTGTCTGCAAACATCGATTAGATATATTTGTCTAAACCTGCCATCTAAGTTGAATCTGCTGCAGTTCACTTTTCAGTCTGGACTAGAACAGGACTTTCTTTGGGTGTTTCGTTGTTGTTTACGCTAAATAGTTGTCCTGATTATGAATTTGTGTGAAACTGAAGGACACGTAGACTATTCCACTTGTCACAAAGAAAATGAATTCAGCACAATTCATTTACCACGGCTAAACAAAGCATCACAGCATCTGCAGGTAAACGATGGGTGCATTCGAATTGTCCCTCCTATCCCCTTTCACTATCCACTTTACCTTAACCCCGCGAAAATGTCATGAGGTTAAGGAAAGGTGTTAGGAGAAGTCATAAAGGACTTAGGGAAAGGCGATGTCATTAAATGCGACGGGCCGGTGGAGGTTAATGACGTGGGTCTGCCGTGTTGAAACTACAATGTTCCGAAAATGGACTACAAAAAACACATCTAAAAAACTTTCCCCTGTGCGTCTTACCGGTGAAATAATCCTGATCACCACGAGGTTGGGATTGAAATAAAAGAAATATAGACTACCAGGCTACAAGTAAGAAAAGTGAAACCATCAGCTTCCTGTCCAATCAGAAATCAACATCAACATCAATATGATTATAAAAATTTATTGTTACATTAATGTAAGATATAACCTACACATAATGTTTGAAGCATACAAATGTACAGCAGCACAAAACATTCTTAAGAGAATGAAATACGTTGAATGAAACATCATCTGATAAAAATGTCTCTTATCTTTTTATCTCTTTCATGATCTGAGTCACTTTACGATCATCGTTAATGTTCATGAACGGTCGGATGCGCGACTCTTTAAATGTTGCAGCCGCAAGGAATTGTGGGGCGGCATATCTCATCTCCTTTCGTAAAGGATGGTCCAGTGTATCCTAAAGGAGGTTATAAAGGAAGCACTGACCCACCTTTCCTTAACTTTTAGAGAATTCGAACGGCTCTTATCATGGCCGCCACTTAAATGCTTCATGGGTTAACGTAAACTGGATAGTGAAAGTAGATACGAGGGACAATTCGAACGCACCCGATGTCAAACTGGGACACTAAGTGTGGCTAACGCTAACAGAGCTAGCAACATCAGCCTTCAGGACTTCAGTCCTTCCACATGGTTGTGCTGGTTTTTGTTTCACATGACTGGTTATATGCCAGTTTAACCTGACGCAGCCTACATGCAACTTTATCTTAATTTTCTATCTGAAAATTCTGCTCTACGAGATTATATCCACCCACTGTGCTTGTTTACATCCAGGTAGTAGAGCAGTATGGCATCAGCCATTAACCAGAGCCACAGCCCCGGCTAGTGGCCGGAGGCTGCATTACAGCGTATAAATAACATTTAACTGGCTTACAGTAATATAAATGTTACAAATTAATTGCAGCTACTAGTATTTCTGGTGCTGGTTAGTGAGGATGATGATGTTTAATGGACTAATTGAATCAGGAACATTGTTTTTTCTTTATATGGAAGTCAATTTCAGGATTTTTATGCATTTAATTTTGTGTCTTGGGATTAATAGAGAACAGGCATGTAAAGTGCTGACCAAGAAGATTTCAATGTGAGCCTTAAAATGCTGAAACCTTAATTTCCTGACAGCTCTCTGCTTCACCTCTGTAATAAGAGGATACAAATACAAGTTTAATTTCCACTTTAAAAGTTAATTTCCAATATATTTCTCCTATGATTCCTCCCTTGGCTGTTTGTGCTGTCGCTCAGTGTTTCTGTGCTGTGTTGCAGTGCTGGAGTGGGTCGGACGGGGACGTACATCGTCATCGACAGTATGCTGCGGCAGATCAAGGACAAGAACACAGTCAATGTCCTCGGCTTTCTCAAACACATACGCACCCAACGCAACTACCTGGTTCAGACTGAGGTTTGTGTGTCTTTGTCTTTGTGACCCTCTAGCACAGTTCTGTCCTTTTGAGACTTCAGTTTCAATGCATACACTTTATGTTAATACATATTATGTGTGTGCTGGAATCCTCTTTTACTGATCTGCCAGATGTGCTGCTAAACATCTTTCTTTGTCTTGTGTCTGTGATCCAGGAGCAGTACATCTTCATCCACAATGCCTTGATGGAAGCCATTTTGGGGAAGGAGACGGAAGTGTCGGCCAGGCAGCTTCACAGCTACTTCAGCAACATCTCGACACCGGGACACAGCGGCGGGACACGGCTGGAGAAACAGTTCAAGGTGAAGGGACTGTTGAGATTTAACTGTCACTACATATGCCCCCTTTTCCACCAAAGGTCCCAAGAACTAAAAGTTACTAGGACTTCCTTACCCATTTACCATGAGTCAACCCTTTAAGTGATTAGTAAGGCGTGTAATGACTATTCATGGACATACTGTTCAGTAAACCTTGGTGTCTATCTTGCCATAATATAATTTTGTCATGTCCAATAACTTACCCTAACTGAAAGTGAGAGCTGTAGTCAAAACTTTTATTTTATAACGGGCCCCGGAGGAATTTTGTATATCAACATGGGCCTCTGCAGTTTTAAGTTTGGGAAAGGCTGAGGTAGACCATACTTTAATTATTATACAACATAATATTCAGAGAGACCTGACTTTAATCCACCATGAGCAAACACTTGGCAACATTTAGCCCAGTAACAGTAGCAAGGAAAAGCTAAAAACTAGCTTTTGTTTAGCCTAGTTAGCACTTGCACTTGTATCAGAGGGTGCATCTTCCATAGCTCAGGTCAAAGCTAAGTGTCTTTTGTTTGTAGTGAATCAGATCTATTTGAACTAGCTTGATATAAGCTCTAGAAACAGCGAGGATAGGAACAGCTTCACAAAGCAGAGGCTACCACATGGGCTAAATATCCCTTCTGATGCTCAAACTTCTGTGATGATTTACTTTGCCACCAAAGTGTAACACAATCCATCCTTTCTTCTTCTTCTTCTTCTTCTTTTGTGTTTCTAGTTGGTGACTCAGTGTAATGCCAGATTCACGGATTGCTTCAACGCTCAGAAGGAGTGCAACAAGGAGAAAAACCGCAATTCCTCCGTGGTGCCATGTAAGTGTTCAGCTCATAAATGATGAATATTCAGTTTATAATGGAAACGCCTCCAGCAGCAATAAACAACGGAAAAATAACAGCTCCCTGTAGAACAGGTGCGATTAGGAAGCATTGACATGATTAAAATGAATAGATTACCTGTTCAAAACAAGTGCTTCATATTTAGGAGACAGTCGCTCAGTCTGTAGGGACCGAAGGGTCGTCGGTTCAAGTCCCGGTGCGGAACAAAATATGGAAATTGGTCTGGTGGCTGGAGATGCATGTCCACAGGTCCTGTTTGTGTATGTGTGTGATTCAGGCCTTTAAAACCAGAATTTCCCCTCAGGACCTAGAATGTAAAAAATAATAATAAGTAGAGATCTCCCAAATTCAAAAAACCCAAATTCACTCATAATCACAGGAAATTATTTTATGTAGATGTAGGGCCTCCTAAACCTGAAATACATTCATCACCTAGTTTTTTTTACATCAACTTAAGCAATTCAGGTTGTCCTCATATATACTTAATAATTATGTCTATAAAATGAATGCACTTCTTTTATTTCCCATGCAACCTTTAGACAAATGTATCTCTCAATAACTGAGTGTAAAACCAGAGTTTAATAAAGTGCAGTGAATTAGAATTTAATTAAATTAAATTATAGAAGAATGGATAATTACAAAGGGTTTTTCTATACTGTTCTTCATGATAGATTCTTTTATAACTTGTGCATAAATGAGGCTTGATCAGAACATCATGAACTGACTTAAAAACAACAACATGCAGAAATTTGATTTGGTGTGCTTTGGCTCCTACCGAAGGCCTCTGAGTGTAACTGCACTTTAAAACACACAGAGCCGTTAAGTTAGATCTTTTAAGGGTTTGTTTGTTAATTCAAAATAACCTTTAGGAGCCTTTAGATACTTATCAGCTAAACCTTTGTATGTACTGTTGTGTTGTACACATGCTGCCTGGTCTCACTGTTGTTTTTCACTCACTCTGCAGCTGTTACACAATCTGTTGACAGTCTCTGGCAGTCCCACGTTTCTCTGAATCCCCCGCTCAAGAGTTACAAAGAACTGTCTCTGAACTCGACCATAAACAGCGAAAGCATGAATGGAAGCACACAGAGAGGCCTCTCAGTGCATGCTCTGTTCCTATAAACTGGTGAATGGCTGTAAACTCTCTCTCTCTCTCTCTCTCTCTCTCTCTCTCTCTCTCTCTCTCCTGTACATGTGAGCAGCGGAGCGAGCGAGGGTGGGCCTAGCACCTTTGCCTGGCGTCAAAGGCACCGACTACATTAACGCCTCTTACATCATGGTCAGCACTTCCACTTTTTTTTCCAGGTTTAGACACAGCAGGTTACATCAAGTCATGTCTGTTAAAGCTGTGTTCTTAAAACACCCAGCTTGATTTTATAAACCAGGTTTTAAACAGGGGCCTATTTTAACACTATTTGGGGACTAAATGACTAAAAGGTAATTTACTTCAGGCAGCAGCCGTGAAACATGTTCTAATGTTTGCATCATTTTTCTTTGCGCTGGTGTTGAACGTTCCTCTTTTTGATGCCAACAGTCTCAGATTGTTATTCAGAGTTCCTTGACAACATTATGAAAGGTATCCTTGAGATAGAACGTTTTGTTTAGAAGTAAGATAATTAAAAATGAATTTAAATCTCACATTTGCAGATGAATCACTCATGATAAGCAGGACAGGGTTTAAAAAGTTTTGAAACAGCAAAAAAAAAGGAGCACACTCAACCGTACTGTTTCAGGTGCACGACCATAAAAAAAAAAACTAAATAAGTCAGCACTGTAAATGTCCTTCAAAGTATGTTTTATTAAGTTTTGACCAAAGTTGTCATTTTTGTGTTGTATTTTCAGGGCTACTACAGGAGTAATGAGTTCATCATTACCCAGCATCCTCTGCCTCACACCACAAAAGACTTCTGGAGAATGATCTGGGACCACAATGCACAGATTATTGTCATGCTGCCCGCCAACCATGGACTGGTAGGAAACACACACTTAAACACACATCCACGAGTACAGATACATGCTTTGATTTGTGAGCACTCTTACAGCAAAGAGAAATAATGACTTTGTTCCTCTGTAAGAAGCAACAGGGATCTTTGCAGACACACATACACAAACATGAGGTGACAGAGTGTATCATAAAAGTCAAAACTCTGTTCATTTAAAATAATACAACATTGGTAGGAAACTGTAGCAAAGGGATTCTCACTTTCAATTTGTAAACAGCCTTAAAGGAGCATGTAATTCTGACACCTAGTGTTTAAAATGGGTACTACAGTCTTAATTCTAAACATTGTAGAGAGTCCCCCCCCCCTCCTCTCTACAGTCGATGTTCACTCAGGTCACCATGTGGTGGACTCTGAAGCTTCAGTGTTTATCCAGCTCTGCATGGGTCTGTAAACCTTTCTGTGTTCTAACCTCTCTCCATTTTTCAAAAGCATCTCCAATATTGATCCTAGTTTGAGCACGTTTCTGCTCGTGGAGCTTATTAGAAACATGCAGAGGCTTTTTAGGTCGGGTACAATCACTTCTATCTGAACCACTTCTCTTGACTGCTTCCATCGCTGCAACACCTGTTGACCTGATAACTGCTCTCATATCTGGCAAACCGAGGGGCGTCCAAAATGGCCGTGTGGGGGGGTCGCCTTAAAAGCGCCTACCTTCTCTGGTCCAAACAAAACCAGAGCATTCAGGAGCAGAATCTAAAGTTAGAAGGAGGACATGCTGGCTGCTGCTTTGTTGTCAGAGAAGCCAGCACTTCAACATAGCATGTTTCCTTAATGTCTGATCATATAGTAAGCTCACTTTATCGTTTAGTTCAGTAGATATCTTACAGATTTCTCCTTTAACATAAGGAGATGTCTCCTTTTGTTCCACTCATTCAGTATTCAGGTGTCAGTGGACATTTTTGTTGGAATCATGGAACCAGTTAGATTTTTGTTTTCTAGTATATAAAACAGTAAAATACAATCATATTGTGTCCTGTGGTAAATGAGGTAAATAAATAAACACCGCAGTGAAACAGTCTCTGTGCTCTTCTGCAGGCAGAGGACGAGTTTGTGTACTGGCCCAGTCGGGAGGAAGCCATGAACTGCGAGGCGTTCACTGTCACCCTCATCAGTAAAGACCGGCTCTGTCTGTCCAACGAGGAGCAGATCAGCATCCACGACTTCATCCTGGAAGCCACTCAGGTAACTGTGTGTGTGTGTGTGTGTGTGTGTGTGTGTGTGTGTGTGTGTGTGTGTGTGTGTGTGTGTGTGTGTGTGTGTGTGTGTGTGTGTGTGTCTGTGTGTGTCACTTGATTTAACCAAACTGAATAAAGAAGAACATGAACATGAACATGACGCTGCTGCCCACAAACGCAGTGAAAACTGTTCTTGAGAACAGACAGGGAGACAGTCTTAAATGAGACAAAATGCAGAGTTTGATTGTTGTTTTTGGGTTTCAGAGGGATGAGGGATTTTTTATTGAGAGCCCCCTGGTGGCGGAATTGAAAACACTAACTTCCTGTCTTACATTGTGTAAAAAGATTTTAACACCAGCATCTATATTTGCTTCATGAAATGACACGATTGTTGAATAGACTGCATGAAAACCAGCCTCACTCACTGTCTTTAAAATGCCACTTCAAACAAACACTGGGACACTTTTCTCTCCGACAAATCAATCACATGCAGATTATTGGAAGATTGCAGATTTCTCCTGAAAGCTAAAGTCATATGACATCGTGTAACTGTTCTAAACTGAGCGTCTTTGTGTCTCTTGTCTTCCAGGATGACTACGTATTAGAGGTTCGTCACTTTCAGTGCCCCAAGTGGCCGAACCCTGACGCTCCCATCAGCAGCACCTTCGAGCTCATCAACGTCATCAAAGAGGAGGCAGCGAGCCGCGATGGACCGACCATCGTCCACGACGAGTCAGTCTTACACCACACCACGCCCTTACACCACACACCTCACCACATCACTTCATGAGTGGAGCTTCTAAGTTGGTCCTGTAGGAGATGTTCATTGTTATTAATGTGTCATTAATTTAAACCAGATGAATTTTAAATAATAATAGACCGGATTTATATAGAATCAGAATCAGAATCAGAATCAGAATCAGAATCAGAATCAGAATCGGGGTTTATTGCCAAGTACATTTACACATACAAAGAATTTGACTTGGTGTATTGGTGCTAAACAATTAACAAGAAAATAACACAAAACTAGCAACAACTTGAATAATACAGTATAAGAAGCGATTACAATATATAAAATAGAAAAAAAAAAAGTAAACAATAAAAAATTAAAAAAAAAAAAATTAAATTAATTTTAAGAAATTAAAATTAAAAATTAAAAATTAAAAATTAAAAAATTAAAATTAAAAATTAAAAATTAAAAATTAAAAATTAAAAAATTAAAATTAAAAATTAAAACACAAAATGTACAAAAGGTGCAATGTAGGAGCTGTGTCGTCCCTACAACCACCGCTGTCCTCATTCATGCACGGCCTGCTCGACCTCCACCTCAGCAACAAGGAAGTGTGGACAACAAGAATGTGAGGAATACAAAAGAAGAAATCCTTCCTGCTTATTATCCCATATGCTCTTTTTTGTAAAGTCTCGAGATAACACTTGTTATGAATTGGCGCTGAAGAAATAATGATTGATTGATTGATATTTCATCCAACCATCACAAGACACACAAAAGAACCATCATAAAAACCCAACAACATGAGCTGAGACAAAGAGGGCCAAATATTTAAGATGATGTAAATAACTAAATGAGTTAAAAGTAAAATAAAACAGTGAACAGCAAATCATGTTTACATATTTTTTAAACACAGAATGATGTAAACAAGAATCTTTTTCCGCCCTTGAAGGCACACAGAGACACAAGCAGGCGCATTATTCTGCAAGTGAAGTGAACTAAAGACACATATTTGTTTCTTCTTTTACTTTCTAAACCACCCGTCTAACCCCCCTGACCCCCCCACAGGATACCGAGCAAACGGCCCAATTAAACGTAATGAAAGTGTCTTTAGTAGTAACACATATTAGTGTTAAATGACACTCTAATCCAGCAGCTCTGTTCATGTTTATTCATTAGAATAATGAAGATTGCTTGTCGCATCTTTCGAGAAGAAAACTAATGACTAATTGAACACTTCATCTGGTTGCCATGGCGCAGCCGGCTCGCAGCACCTAAGAGATTGTCAGTTAGAGGTTCATCCTAATTGTCTTCACGCTCATTATTCAGCCAGCCATGGGTTGTTAGCAGCGGTTTCTGCTGCGCTCCTGACAGGGCTGCTAATAGAAGAGCAGACCCTTTACGTTGCGGAGGCGACCCCGGCGTTCTCTTGGGAAGCCTCACGCGTAGCTGAGCTGTCGTTCTCTCAGGTGGATTCATTCGCTAATAAATCTTTAATCAGGGAGGTGACATTCCTGATCTGTAAAGGGTCCTCACTCCCCAGCTAAGCTGCCGTCGAGGACATCACCAACACTGAGTTGTGAAGGTTTTTCACGGCAGCACGGAGTCCTCAGAGAGATATTCTTACAGCCAATTAAATGAATAGATTTGAGACGTGACAAGTGGCAGAGCATTCACAGGAAGAGCGAATCTACAGATAACAATTATATATCTGTAAGAAGCTTGGGAATTATAACCACGGCCATGATCAGGTGGTGGTTAGCTTATGTTGAATGATGACATACAGACACAACCAAGACTTTACCTTCAGTAACTTTCAGCTAGTGCGAGTTCATCAGATAAAAAGATATTTTAAAAACTTCTAGGCCTTCCAGAAGCCAAATTAAGCACTTTATGTTTACATATTTAGATAGGACTTTGCTGTTTTTAGTGATTGAAATAATGTGCAGTGTGTTGTTTTATGGGTCACAAGCAGGGGTGTGTCAAGAGGGGTGGCATGGGCCCGCCCCCCCCTAGAAATCTGATAGGCCACCCCAGGTGCCACACCAAAAATCCCCCGCCGCCCCAGTCCAAAAAGTTTGGACACGCCCCTGGTCACAAGTACCCAAAAGTTTCAGTTTATCTTTGTGTCTCCGTTTTTCTGTGGTTGTCATGGTGATGTAAACATGCTTCATTTTGACGAGATGGTGAAGTGTTCGAAGCTGGCCCCCACTTTCCCAAAGCTCTTTTTGCCCTCCAGGCCGCCCAGTCAGTCACATGACAAAAATTAAAAATCGTGTTTAAGGCCCAGTACCGCTACACCTGAGTTGAAACATACCAAAGCAGTTTTTCTGATAATAATGTGAAGATGCATTCTACTCTCGGATCCTGACTTTGAGTGTGTGTGTGGTTGTGTGTCTTACAGGTTGGGCGCAGTGTCTGCCGGCACGCTGTGTGCCCTCACCACGCTGTCCCAGCAGCTGGAGAGCGAGGGCGCCGTCGACGTCTACGAAGTGGCCAAGATGATCAACCTCATGAGGCCGGGGGTCTTTGCATACATCGTAAGTCTGAGACATGACTCTTATGTCAGGGATGATGTGTACTGAGCAGGTTGTTAGTGCAGAGTGGAACCAAGGAGGGTGAGCATGGACCCTGACCCTGACGAGAGGCGGAGCTAATTAACCTAAGACATCCATGATTAGACACAAAGAAGCGATCTGGAAATGATTTTATATCAAGTCTTTTGGCATTTTCTTTTCCATTCAGCAGTCTTTACACACGGCCGTGTCTCATATACCACAATCTGTAAAACTTCACTTCATATACCACCCTTAGGTTTGTGGATTTCTCTGTCAAAGCGTACGATATTCTCATCTTTCAACCTCTTTTCTCTACAGTTTTGCTCCATTTTGTCCTTTTTCTGAATGCTAAACAGACTGATGTTGAAATAACTCAACTTATTTTTGCGAATTTATCTGATCTCGGTTAGTCCTCCACAGTTTGTGGTTAAAGCAGCATCTCTAGCCACATCCTGTCCATCCCGTTGCTATGGGTAACCGGCCAATCAGAATGAAGTATTTAACACATTTGTGTGATAATATATAAAGATATGGTGTGTGTATATGGGCCATTCTACCGAATTGGTTCAAAGTCAGGTTGGAAATATATTGACATTTTTTAAGTTTTAGTTTTTATTTTAAATTTTTTCCCTATTTATATTGTTCCATATCTGAAGTACACATATCTACTAAAAGAATCGTCAAATTTGATATTGTATTTTTAGACTGTTTTGGAATGTTTTTCCTCTCCCCAGATTTGTCACTATCGAAACAGAGTATTAAACTATGATAAAAACAATATTATGTTAACCTGTTAATATTATGTTAACTTCCCTTTAATAAGATTATTTTTACAAATTTTTATTGACGGTTTTCACAATAAAATCAATAAAAATGATTTTTTTAACAAATTTAATTTTTTTAAATTCTTCAAAGTCTATGTGCAATCTTTCTTTTTAAAATGTAAAACGCTGATCAGATTGATTTCAGAGTTAATGATTTATGAGATGGAACATACAGTTAACCAATCAGTATTATAACATTTTAGTTGACTCAATATATTGAATAATCCCTGCAGACCTGCTCACATGTGTTCTCATACCTGTCCCCCCCCGGTGTGTTCACAGGACCAGTACGAGTACCTCTACAAAGCTCTGCTCAGCCTCGTCAGCACCAAGGACAGCGGCTCGGCCCTTCTGTCCAGGGACATTAACGTGACCATGGGGTCCATCTCTGACCATTCTGACCAGGCGGAGAGCATGGAGTCGCTGGTCTGAGAGAGAGGGGCCCTTCAGCGGGCCTGGATCTGATCCGAGGGGCGTCTTGTAAGGGGTCCCCCACGAGGGTCCCTGAGCCCGCCGCATAGGAGGCACTTAACTTTGTAAAACCGTCAAGGAACTATTGTGGACGAGACTTTTTGAGGCCTTTTTTTGCCAGACTCTTGGTTAAAATGAATAACCTGATTACTTTTTTACACTGATAAAAAGTTTTTGATATTTATTTTTTTCGCCATTTTATGTCTTAATGTTCTCCTACTGAAGGGTTTGCACCTGCGACTTTTTTGAGTTTTTTTTTTGAGTTTCTTCTTCACGACAGCGTCGATAGGCAACGAGAAACACTTTTCTGTCTTTTTTCTTGTTTGCACTATATAATGTCAGTGTTACTGCCTATACTAAAGCTGACTCACTCGGCTTTCTCCTCCACTCGAGCTCTGAATTGTGTTTATTTTTTATTTTACATTCCACGCGGCTTCAGCCACGATCGAAACCAACATGCTTCTGTGAAGGACGATGTTCTGCCCGACACCTACATGTTGATGATTTTAGACAGTGGATGGAGGACGGCCTGAACTCTCTGCCTCAGTGACAAAAAGCTGTTTGACTTCAGCTCAGCGGGACCTCCTCCGCCCCTGCTCATCTATAGTACTCACATAACCAACTCATTAACCACAAGAACCGACACATGGGAGCATTTCGCTACAGAAAAAAAAGCTCTTTTTTTTTTTTCCTCTCCTTTTTTTTGCCTTGTTTTCTCGTCACTCTCACTCTTACTTAGCGAGTTCACAAACATGTTAGAATACCCAAGGTGGTGTAACAACTGCTACTGTGAAATTTTACTATTTCTTTGTATAATTCATATTATGCTTTTTAATATATGGAAATACTGTATGTATACATATATAAATATATCCTTATCATAATAACTTTGTGATTTTTGTACATGTCCTTTGTGGCCTCCTGCCTCAGGCCGGTTGATTTCCACCTCATCCGATAGTTTAACCACTCCAGCACACGCAGCTCATCTCCAAACATTTGGAAGCGGACTCCCTCAGTCGATCGCTCACGTTCCCTGTATGCTGCTATGTTGTGACCTCACACACACATTCACACACTCAAATACACACTCCGCAAACGCCGCCGGTGACTGATGTGAAAATTTCTAAACATCTGACAAACGACATCAGATGACGCAACGACATGACATTCCCCATCTTGTTGGAAATAACACCTTTTTTTTTTTCCAGATTAAAAATCAATCAGACCGACACGCAGACGTCTGCATGTGGAGCCCTCATGAGCGCACATTAAAAAGTGCGTCATTACAGGGTTGATTCAGTTTGGTCTGCACGGGGAACAACAGACTCAAAAACAAGCTCTATGCAACATGCTGGTTAGGTTCTAGAAATCTGAAACAGGGTTGAAAACAGTCTTTGGGTTCTGAGTGTAAATCTAACCCTGATTTGAAGAACCTCACGACTGAGGTGTTCGATTTCTTGAATGTTAAATTAATTCATTAAGGAAGGTGCTTACAGTCATGTCTAGTAAATCTTGGATAGTTCAATGTGGTTTAAGAATGGAGAACCAGAAAGGACATTTTTGCCCCATTAGAAGCCTGATGCCTCTTTACTGTCTCGTCCATTTGTTGTTTTTTTCATGATGAATCACGACAACTCACAGCGTTTTCCAGCGGTCAGATTCCTTTGTAAGGTTCGTCATGTGCTTAATGTTAGCCGACTCCATTGAAATGTTGAACTGCTGGGAATACTTACATTTCATCAAAGACCACCATGATACAATTTGACATGTTGACTTAAGCTGTGTATAAATTCAGGGGCTGCATCCCGAGAAGGGCGCATCAGAAGACCGATTGCTTCACAGCCAAGTGGCAGCCTCCGGTGTTGAAAAGTGAAACTAATGCAGAAGGGCAAAAACCTGCAGTACCAAGAGTTTCCTGTTTTTAGGTTTTCAATAAATCATTCTTTATTCTGGGGCGTGGTTTACCTGACTGACGGGCAGGCGCGTTGTAGCCGTTAGCTCGGAGGCTAAAGGCCCGCCTCCGCATCCGCTCTTAGACTAATGTTAGTTTGACTGAAAGGTTAGTTTGAAACAGCATTTCCAAAATGGTGAACGCCATTGTTTTTGGGTTCAAAACTCCTCAGGAACAAATGAGTGACATCACTGAGAGACTATGTCCATGTTTTATACATCGCATGGTCCTAGCGGTGCGTCAAAAGGCTTTACCATTTAGGAGACTGATTCAGTTGCTGCAGACAACTGACGCGACTGTGACGCCTGTTTTGTTAGCTAGATCTGGTGCAGCTGTCGAGGTTGCTAGGCGACAGAGTGGCGCTTATTTACGATAGGGTGGGCGGGACCAGCTGGTGACGCAAACAGGAAACCCTCCGTTGACCTGACTGTGTAGTTTCAGTTTGATCGGATCGGTCTACGTAGGCTACATTACCTGGATCCTTAAAAGGATGCTACCCTTGAATTTCTATGCTAATACGTCTACTAATGCTAATATGCTAAAGTTACACATAAACATGGTATTGTTCATATGCATGATCAGACATGTTTCACTGTTGTTCATTTGTACTTCCAGCAGTACCAAACCCGACTCCTCTGCCAAAGTGAGTCTTACCAGTTCCCATATTTCTACCCCAAACTTAAAAGTCACTTAAAAGTCATTTCAGCAAACGTATCTCATACACGTCATACTGCATTTGTTTGGGGACTATTTAAGGCTGCGGATGTACACATTGAGACATGCTTTTCAATTAAAAAAAAGACTTCTGAAAGTTAGCAACATATGAATAAGACCAACTGGATGACAACAGGCTTTGCTTTTTGACTGAACACATCAAGTTGAAGAGTCAAAGACTACATTCATGAGTAGTGTCAGTTCAGGTTTCAATCTTTTCTCTAAAAAAAATAGAAAATCCTCAGCCTCGTTTTGTAAATAATAACAAATTGACAGCTAAGGTACAATCCCTGTTTGTACAACACAGCCTGACAAACTGAAGCTCTTCATATTAAACTGATCATAAACACACAGAAATGTAGCCTTGACTTTAATATCGACACAGCTTAATGGTTTCCCCTCCCCCCAACAGATCCACCATGCCATTTAAACACAGGGGTTTTACTGGTTCCCATTTACCGCAGTAGTCACCATAGCACAGATCTGCATCTTAATTTAATTTGTCACAAACTGGAAACCAGTTTGTCATCCAATGGAGGCCCACTCATGACCCCGTGCTCGTCGACAGAGGTGTGATCGCTCTCTCTAAACCTCCAAAGGCCTTGTGTACATAGTTTCCCTCCCAGACCTTTTCTCCAGAGACATATTTTTGTGGTCCTCAAGATGTCTGTGTAGGTTCTCAGTCATCCAGGTCATGGTACACTCGAAGCTTGATCCAAAGGCAACTGGGCTGGTTGAAGATCTTGATGACGTTCCACCTCTCCTCCTCCTAACTGCTTCTTCAGTTCTAAACTTTCTGGTGGACGGAGCGAGAAATGTAAGCCTCTCTGGTCTTGAATATCTTCAACCAGTCCAGTTGCCTTTGGTGGAATTTTGTGGTCTACAAGCAAAGAGCAGAGCCTCAAATGTTTCCTGCTTTATCTGCATTAACCCCCTACACATGCACATACTCCAACACACTACTACTGACATGAAGATGCTCTTATTTAGCCACCGGTTCTGATGCTATTCGTACCTCTGTGATTGACGGCACGGCACAGATAGCTTGGTCGAATGCGAGAGGGACAAATGTTTTTTTTTTTTTTTTTACAGACTTTTACCAAAGACGTGAATCCTCCCGTGCAGAAAATGACATTTGATGAGCTTTGTGCCCAGCCCTCCTCTTTCCATTCCTTCACTCTGTACTTGTATCTGTGTCTTTGCAAAGCTCTGCTTCACAGTCACACTGCAGCATCCTGTTTGCTTTATCTTTAGCTTCAAGCTTCTTACTTATTGCAGTTTTTGTCATTCACCATGATTTTGTTTTAGAAAGCAGAATTAAAGGGGTAGTACGATTCTACTTCTGTTCTCCTGCAGTGTTGTTGAGGGTGACACATTAACGAAACCCTCTGTGTTTTTGGTACCTATGTACTAAACATATTCTGGATCATGTCATTAAATTTTCAGGACGATTCATGTACACTTCCCCTTAAAAATAACAAAGCCACTGCTGCTGCTGCTGGGCTAACAGTTAATAGGGTTTCTGTCTTAAATGAACGACAGCTTGTAAGTCAAATAACTCGCCATTGAAGTCTATCTGGCTCATAACAGAACAATACACTGAGACCTCTGACTGTATATTAATACTGACAACATGTCTCTCCGGTGTGAAGCCATAATACCCCCCCTGACAGGCGCTGATGTAAGACGGTAGCTGGCTGGTGGAACCAAGGAATTGAAGCCACGCCCCTTTCGCTCACCAAACACACATTTATCTTACCAATAATACAGTATAAAAATATATACACTTGGACCAAAATCTCTACAGAATCTATGTATGAAAATTTTTTATTTCACATGTATTTTAACTTCATAGTTTCCCCCATGTCCCATCTACTAACATGGAGAAGGCGGGGTTTAAGAACTATACTGCAGCCAGCCAGCAGGGGGAGCTCAATATATTTTTTTTTGCTTCACCCTATAAAGTCTATGGCTGTGTCCGAAACTACATACTAAATACTGCCTACTGCATACTCAAAATACAATATACTGAGCTCCGTTCGATGAGCTAGCATTCAACAGAATTCAACAACAACATGTCAACATTTAATACTGATACAGATATGTAGTCATTTTAATATTATTTGACAACATGTTGAAATGATTTTCAGCACGGAGGTTTTATTTTAAGCCGCTACTTGGCTGGCTGGCGAGCTTTGTGATTGGACAGTCTAAGAGCCTCAGTGCATTGTGACCAGAATGCTTCATGTTTCATACTAAAAAATTCTGGTCGATCCGAATACATCCGGGTTTTCTCACTTAATAAAAAAAGCATACTATGATTTCAGCTCATGCTACAGTATGAAAGTATACAGTTTAGGGCACAGCCTATGATTGAGATGAGCAAATCCAGCAAGTATTATGAACTTTCCATGTGAGTGCTGCAACTCTGTTGTTCGCCAGCAAGACAGGCTGACCTCGACTGATATGTAGCCGCCTCCATTTTGAACCTTAAGCATCGTACGTCTTTAAGTTGTTAAGTTAAGTTAAGTTAAGCAATGCAGTAGCTCATAATATTCATCCCAGTTGAATGTACTGATCGTGTGAAACAAACAGTTGGAAATTTAAATTCTGATGTTAAACATGCTGGTGTCTCCGGGCCCTTAAGATTGTCACTTTTCTGTCTTCTCCATGTTTAAACAACTTTTGTTCAAAGAGTTCTGTGTTGCCTTCAAAGCAAACATGCGGCAGCACATCGGTATGAAATGTGCATATGTTTCTTTGACCTCTAAGTCAACCCTTCTGTAGTTATGGTGTCCGAGTGTCCAAGGAAACGTTACATCACAATGATTTTTTTTTAAATTCTTTCACCCATTTTTGACTTTCAAGAGCCAATCACAAAGGTTTCCAATCTGTTCTTAATCATATCAACTCATTCACGGTGTTGCCGTTCATGATGGATCGTGTGAATCCAGGTGTGTGAGTGTGTGTGTGTGTGTGTGTGAGCGTCTGCTTCAAGCTTGTGGTCATAATCACTCTCTCCAGCTTTCACGCCCTCCATTAATGTTCAGGCAGTGATTGTGATATTAAAATGTTATCCTCTCTTCTGTTTATTTTTCTTTTCTAACTTTTTGGTTTCTATCCGATATGGACGCTTTGATTCTGCGGTCACACGCGGTGAACGATGGGAATAGCTCTCACAGGATAACTTGCTCTCAGCTGACCTGTTTTGAGAAGGTGGCCGTTTGTTCCTCTTTTTGTAACATGAATTAAAAGAAGACGGATTGATTTCTGCTTTCTTTCTTTTGTTGTTGTTTAGTTGGAAGCTATATCAAAAGCATTCTATTAAAGTGTTATTTAATATGTAAATGGTATTGCTATACATAAAATAAAATATGGGTTTTGATGTAATTTTCTGAAATGATTTGTGTGATGATATTTGTGTGTAAGCTCCAGAGGGTTTTCTTTTTGGGTGGTGTCTTTTTTTAGAATAAGGACATTTCCCTTCTGACAGATTGAAGTTACCAGCAGAGGCTGCTTCACACTTTCTGTTTGTTAAGAAATATACCTAAAATAATTCAAGGTCCCTTGTTAGCAGAGTTAGTTTGCACAACGATCCTGGTGTTCTTACCCAAAACTAGAGACCGAAATATATACAGAGGAATAAAGACAATGTGGGGCCCGAACTGGATCTCACACTCTCTGAGGAGGGAGAAAAACTTTATTGACACACTTCAGTTGACATGATATTATCGCATATCATTGGCTGCTGTCACTTGTCATTAACACAGCATAGAACCACTTTTTTACAATCGAGAGCATACATGTCAACATCCCTCCTTACTCACTCTTGCAGCTGGAGGAGATGTGAATGGTGGCCCTGTTAGCTAGCTGTCCCCGCTATTTTCTGATTCGACGTTAACCTTTGGTGAAACTGTCCATACTCAGGTTCCACCAGGACTGATTTCTCACCTCAGATATTCTCATGAGTGGATTTAGTGTTGAAATAAATATGAATATTAAATCGTTTATCTCCCACTCCTCTGTGTCTTTTACACCTCTGATAACGCTGGCTACACACAAGATGATTTTTCCTTTTAGGCCCCATTTCGACCCAATTTGCCCCCTTCAACGATTGGGGTGAGGAATGAAACTAACAAGAGGAAAAGAGAGAGTGATGGAACAAGATGCCGAGAGTACCCTGCAGATATTATTCAGAACAGATTGTGACATAACGCAAGGCTGTGTCATTATCGCTGTGTATCTTCTCATGTTTAAGCAGTCTAGTCGACATGGCTCTTTGGATTCTCACAGCAACAACCTCTGCTTGTCAACAAATGCTCTCGTTGGCTGTGAGTGGGAGAGACTTTCAGTGGACACCAAAGCGTACTAAACCGAATCCTTCTATAATGCTGCTTTAACAAGTAGCCTATGTTTAACAAGAGAAAGTCTGTGTCTTCATTTTGAACAAGCTAGAGTAAACTTTACACCATCAAGAGTTCAATTATTTGAAATCTATGAAATAATGTATTTATAATTGATGATTGATGAAATTTACACCATTTAACCACAAAAACCTACCTACAGATCCAAACTGCTGAGGTGATTCTCAGTGAAACTGTCTTCACAACTTCTAAACTTTCTCGCTGTCACAAACAAAATGGTCCAGTTAGTAAAAATGGACCAGACAGGCATGTCTATTCCATAAATATCCGTATCATGGGATGTTTGTTGTGTCTGATAAATTGGCAAAGAGACTCCAGCTGACGGTAATGATCGAGGCAACATGTTTGTCTAATAATAAATTATTATTGCCTATAGAACGGTAAGCAGTTAGTGTGGACGAAAATGTTGAAAACAAATTGAGAATTTTACATCAGAAATGTTTCCAGGGTTCACTGACATGATGACAAAAACATCAAAAACAAGGCAGAAACATTTTTGACCTCCTCAGGATGGCTAAACAACTTTTCATTTTGGTTGAATAGACCGATTAACTGAGCCAACGACCCCGATTAGAAACAAGAATGAAATGTTTGGGGTGAATTGTGACCGTTTGCAGACATCCAAAAGATTTGTGACTATTGTACTTAGAGTTTAGCTAATAATACAGAGTAAGTAAAAACAACAACACCGAAGAGATGTGAAGAAATTAGAGTGAGTTAGTCTGTGTTAGAATAAATGAGCCTCGTGGAATTAGATTTATGTCAAAGCTCTCCTGAACCATGTGACAGAAAGGCAGTTGTGTTAGACTATCAAACCAGCAGGGGGCAGCAGCAGGTTCCACGTGTGTTTGGTCACCATGGTAACAGAACGCCTCGGTAAGAGAAGCCGTTTGTAGAAGAACTACAACTTCCGAGCAAAGTTTCAAAATAAAATCCATTAGACAGATAGATAGATTGATGATTGCTGCTGCCGTTGACTTTTTAATGGCTAATTGTGTTTCCTTTTTTCAAACCTGTTTTTATCTATTGTAAAGTTGTCCATTGGACTTTTACATCTTATTGTATTTTATATTGTATGTTGATTTTTAATTGGATGCAGAGAAAAATGCCCTTCTCACACGGATAATGAAGACAACCTTAAACCTTGAAGCTATAGTTAAAACCAAACAATAGGCTATAGATAACTTTTTTTCAATTGATTTAAATGTTTTGTTTTAAATTCTATGTTTATATATTTTGTCTACTTGGCACTAATTGCTGTTCCTATTTTTGTTGTTTTATGCTACTGCTCTATGTGCCCTTTGAAACGGCCCCTGGGGACAAATAATTTAATTTAAGTATGTTGATATTGGATTTAAAGGATGACTTGGGTGGCCTACTTTTCAAAAACTATTGATCTTTAAATCGACATTTTAAAACATGCAGTATCAAAAAGTCTCAAGGTACTGAACATGTTGACAGCCTATATTAAATAGCCTTAATTAGATAGGTAAAAAAAGACCTGCTATTATTTAGTCAGACCATGAAGTTGTGATTTTATACAGGCTAAATGAAAGTCAAATACACTATAGGTTACAGGACAGTGTGATCATTGTGTTCAGCAGCAGGTGACAGTAAAAACTTGCAGTAAATGCGATGAAGAGATTTCCAGCCAAGCGCAGACTGTGCTCTTATTTTGAAGTAAGAAATGCTTCCAATCCGGAAGTGAATCATTTAACGGTTAACTAGCTTGATTGAGAGGAGCCTTTGTTGCTCGCGATGTCGTCGTGTTTACCTGAAGACATTGAATTAATTGAGAAACACGAGGAAATGTGAGTGATGCATTTTTTAATGTGCCGACGTAATGATAAAGTTTAATCGATAATAGTCAATAATGATGTCATAAAGACCACAGCTGTTTGGTTCACACAGTTAGCCTGCTAGCTAGTCAGCCTACCTTACACCTTCACCTGTGAATGAAAGCGTTCATTTACTGTTTTTTTTAGGCCAATTCAAACCTCTCTGCACTTTTCTTTTAGTTTATTATGTTCATGTATAGTTTCCATTAGATATTATGGGTGTGTATTTCTATACGTAGGCCGGCAACAACAACTTTAATAAATCGTTGTTGTTGGTGTTGCGGTTAAACGAGTGACCGTGTTATCTGGTGACTTTCCGCCGGCGGGTTCACAACTTTTGAAGTGGAAAATAAGAAAAAGGCAGCTCTGTGTTTTCTCTGCTTTGTGTGACGTCAGTCTGAGAAGGAGAGCAGAGCTGCTGGAGCCGATGGAGAGTCGCAGGCAGCAGCTGAAGGTGATGAAGAGGAAGCAGGTGGAGGTGTGTGAAGCTGCTCGGGCCAGGAACACCACCCTACTGCAGGTAGCGCAAGCTGTGATATTACACACACTCTGCAGCACTTAGTAAAACACTTAATTAACAGTTTTTCAGACAAATGAAGACGTCACTGAGGCTTTCTGAAAATTTGAAAAAGACAAATATGAAGGAGTAACTAAGACTTAAAGAGTTTTAAACTTGAATATAATACTAAAATAATAAATCCAATAAATTGCAGGCAAACTCCTATAGTCCTGTGTAGTTTCTGCTTATAATATGTCTACACTCATGCACTTTAACTTGTGTCAATACTGTCCATTTACAACTCTGTTTTTGCACATTTACATTTAATCTTCCATATTTAATCTTTCATATTTAAGACTAGTAATGCTTAGTTAAATCCTGGTTGTATATATTCACAGTCTTAGTTTTGATATTTTTAGTACTTATTCACTTTGTATTTAATATTATATTGGGTTTAAATTTGCTAATATTGTGTGTTGAATATTGTGTGCTGTAACTCCACAATTTGGGATCAATAAAGTAATTCTATTCTATTCTATTCTATTAACGGGGACATGTTTCACAATCCATGACATATCAAATCATTGACTAAGTGTGAGAGAGTAAAGAGTGTGTGGATGATCATGTAAGATCTGTTTAACTGCAGGATTTACAGAAGATAGAGGATCGTCTCAGGGGAAGACCGCTGCCACGTCCAGATCTCCTGGCTCTAGAGGTAACTCTTAGTGCAGGTGTTCACTTTGAGATTTTTTCATCTCCAAAGTTGGCTGCTTACTATAAACCCATGCAACATATATACCTGCAGACACAGAAGCCGCCACCATCACACTCGGTCAGTCAAATGTGCTGTGATGGCGTCTGAAATCCTCATCTGTCTCTCAAGTGGCACCACAGAACTTTAACTTCTTTACTAGATCAGATTTTCATTCCGACTTGATTAAATGGAACCCCCTTCATGGAGGTCATATGTGCAGATTTGAGACTCTAGTCGTCAAAACTAAAGTTTCATTTTGTTTCTCTCTAGACGAGATACTGGGCGTCTGTGGAAGAGTCCATCCCAGCCTGGGAGAACTTCCTTCTGGGTAAAGGCCCCCACCCTACCGATGGTCCAGAGCAGCCACCCAGGAGAGCAAAACAGAAACCCAGCACAGCGAAAGACAGAGGCCTGCCCCCTCGCCCAAGACCCCGGACAGCTCGGTAGGTGAGGGGTGGTGGTCATGGTGGTGGTGATGGTGCACTAGACTCTGGTGACATGGTGCTGATGATCACAGACTTGGAAATTCAAACACACACTCGACCATCCTCACTACAAGAGCTTGACGTGGACTTTGTGAACAGACCGCGAGGGCTACTGGAAAGTGTCATTGTGGACTGAAGTTTGAATGCTTGCATTACTGTTTTCAAACCACCAGAGGGAGCCATGCGTCTATAGCACTGATTTATGTCTTATACAACTCACACTTGACTTGCTCAAATTGCTGGAACATTCAGAGCTCAAATAGTCACTGAATCATCAAACTGAGTTCTTGATTTTATTTGAGGTTCTTTCATATTTTTGAAAAAATAAATCTGAGTTGATTCAGAGGACTGCAGCTGAGATATCCCAAAATGTTGAACATTATCCTCCATTTGTGCTCATAACCACGGGAGAAACAAAACCATAACGATGATAAGTTCAGTATTTAAAGAGACACTAACATTTACAAAAAGACAAACATTAAAGAATATCATCATCTTTATGATTCACCTTAATTCTAGTGAATCCACGGGGTTTGTATGTGTTAATAATTCCACCCTAAGTCACCAGACAGGCTATAGAGGGGACAGTGAGGACAGAGGGTGCAGGTGGACGAGTGGTTAGTTTGTGCGCCCCATGTACAGAGGCTGCTCTCCTTGAAGTAGATGGCCCGGGTTAGAATCCGACCTGTGGCTCCTTTCCCTCATGTTATTCCTCTCTCTCCCCCCCCCCCCCCCCAAAATATTGACTCTCTCCCTACCGGTCTCTCCAAAAAAATAATTTTTTTTTAATTGGGACAGTTACTCACCTCACGGTATTAAACGAGCTGTGTGGACATATTTAGGGTTTTAAAGAAAATGTGGTTCAAAAGACGAACAGATGGGAACCAAGGGAACTTTATAATTTTTCAAAATAAGAGACTCTTGAAACGAGCAACCAGACCCTCGGTCTATTGACCCTCGTTCTATTGAAAGTTTTGCACTTAGAGATCGGGGGAACTTCATGGTCGAAAAACTAACTAAAAAAAAAAGTGTATTTTATTTATGTCATAAAAAGACATCCTTTTTCATGAACATGTCTGGAAGAGTTGAGTCATGGAATTGTTCCGTTGTTTATATTCAGATTATTTATTTTTTTAGTAAGTGATTGTATTGACGGGTATGGTGGTCATTTACAACCCGATCATTCAGAGCTGAGAACAAGAAAGGACACATGTTAGAAATGATTATAGCTGTATGCTTTATTCTCTTAAACTGAAATAACTATCACAGTATGACAAAATATCTATAAAATGTCTTAATAATAATAAACTGATGTCCGTGTTTTTCACAAGTTTATTTATCAGAAATAGTGATTTGGAATATTAATTTCATGAAAGTAAAACATGCAAAGATAAACAAAGTATTTATCCTGTTCTTTATAAGACGTTTTCCTTATTTTGGTGAAATGAAATATTTTGTTCTACATTCATAAATATTTGAATACTTCAAGAAAGTGAAGGGTTGAAATAAATTTGACTTTGGTCAAATAAATGTAGTTGTTTGTTTTGTTATCTGCCATCTTGAAAATAAGCCAAAGCATTTTGATGGTGTGGCTTGATGGGGTTACCGGAGGTCAGGACAACAACACATCCCACATTTCATCTGCCTGAAGTTTTGATCTTCAGTGACTGAGCAGAGGAACGTCCCACCCATTGGTCACCAAGTTAAAAAAAACAGGTCTGCTTCTTCACTGCCAGGGTGGATGAAACCCCCTCCCATGAATCACTTGTACCTCCTCTCTCTGCACCACCAGAGTTGGCACCCTGCCCCCCCCTCTCTTTAACCCCTAATTGTCCGTGATCAAACCCGAGCCGGGCTGACGCGGAGTGGCGGCTTGACAGACGCAATCATCCGGACAGCCCGGGTTGAAGTGGCCCGTGGTTGGCAGCTGCCCCGGCTCCTCAGCTGGGGCCCCAGCGCTGCGGGCCCTCGGGGGGGTCAAATAGCCACCGGCCACCACTGACTGACTGACCGAGTGGACCAGTCTGGACTGATGGGGCTGGGTGGTGGGGTGCTGGTTTTGTAGAGGGGGCGAGCACTGCGAGGTCAAGGCCACGATTCAAGGAAGGTACAAGTGGGGGGGGGGGGGGTATTAGTGTCGTGCGTCCAATCATGTGTGACAGGATCGGAGGGTGAGGGTGGGAGGGGGCGGGGGGGGGGGGGAGGGGGTGGTTGATGAAGATGCCATGCTGCAAATTATCTAAAAGGGGTTTGAAGAGCACGATCTGGAGCCCTTCCAAATGACTAGCCCTGCATTATGTATTCTAATGGCCGAGGCCCCGGGGTGCTGCTGCTGTCAGTGACCAGACCTCGTTTCACCCTGCCAGCCACAGACGACAACAATGACCCCTGAGACTGGCCGGGCCGCCGCTCTCCTTCCAGCCCTCATCCATGGCATGAATCTTGGATCCACACGATTATGCAACGCGGGGTCCAGCCATCGAGAGCCCCCCCGACACATCATTGAGCCGCAAAGCCGCGCAAAATGGTTAAGTGTCGACTCCGTTTGATTGGATAATGGGGTAATTGCACGCTGCATTTCATTCATGCGACATGCTGCTGCGGGGTTGCACAAGGGGGCCAAGTGAAGGGGAAGGAGGAAGAATGGGAGAAGGCGTTTTTTTTTTTTTTGCAGCCTGTTATTTTCACACTTTTAAGGCTGTTGCATTTGTTTTGGATCCGGGAGTCCTGGAGAGATCACGGGTTTTGTATCAACTGCTGAGGGCCATTTAAATTGCAAATTACATCTTTCTTTTTTTTTTTAAACTTAATTTATTGACTCAGTCTCTCAGTTTCTGACTCCAGATTTGTCCGATCAGAGCGGCTGCTGGGCGTCGTGCCTGTTGGCGCTGTTCAAGGTTCTCCTCTGACCCCGTGTGAGCTCCAGAGTCTCTCCTTTGATCATGGCATGTCACCTCCACTTAAGAGCCCGGGCTGCCTGCCTCTTTGTCTTTTTCCTTCACAAAGGCCTTGACTTGTTGTCATGTTGTCTCACATTAAATAGAAAGGCTTCACGTGGTACACTAAGAGGAAGCAACACTGGCCTTAAGGTTAGCCTGGCTCTGCTGCCTTTGAGTGAACGGACATACGTCTAATATTTCCTCTTTTTTACAGAGCTTCACTGTGTTTCTAATAATCCCATAGGCTACCTCTCGGCTCTCCTGTAGCTCCTGCCAACAGAAGAGGCTCTCGTCCTTTTTCAAGCTTTCTGCAGCTTGCGTGTAAAACTCTGGACCTGAATAGACCAGAGCGGCCTTATTGCTCTTAAAGAAGCCCAGCGGGGGAGGTGTGCATGCTGAATTCCACTTCAGTCGCCGGTATCGATTCGAGCTTCCACAGATGTCTTTCTGCCGTCGCCTGGTAAAGTCAAAATGAGCGGTGCTATTAACATCGACTCATGGATCGGGTGTGCAGAGTATGAATTTGATTGTTTGTGTACTTGCGGCCTTTTGTTGATATCGATCGAGCCCCCGGGCGTGTTGTGTTTGGTTCTTAATGAAGTCCTTTATGAAGCTCTAATCAGTTTACGATCACACACTCAGCAGTCGAAGCAAACACTTTAAATTGGTCGAGAGAAAAGCAAACAGGTAATCACTTTGTTTTTGTCTGTTGCAGTGCACTGTAAAAATAAATAAAAAATGGTCGCAAGACAGTGAGAAGGGGGTCGTGAGAATTCTTTCAAAAACAGATAAAACTGAAAATATGTACAAAAAAATATTTCAAGAGATTATTTATAGATAGGAACTTTATTAATCCCTTGGGAAGGTTCCCTCAGGAAATTCAGATTCCAGCAGCAGGTGTGTTCTGTATGTTCTGCTTCTACATATCTTCCAATAAATGACTATAATAATATTACGGTGTTAAGGCAGTTGTGTTCTAATGCCAATGTTTGGAAAGCCTTCTCCTGCTGTGTGCAATGGTATAGATGTTTTAAACACATCCATGGACAGTGTGGGTCCCCAGTCTCTAGCACTTACTTTGGGGGGGTCATGGACCGAAAAGTGCTCTAAGCGGGAGGCCCTGGTTCGAATCCGACATGTCATTCCCCTCTCTCTCTCTCTCTCTCTCTCTCTCTCTCTCTCTCTCTCTCTCTCTCTCTCTCTCTCTCTCTCTCTCTCTCTCTCTCTCTCTCTGTTTCTGACTCTAAGCCCAAAAATAAACCTTTAAAAAAGAAACCTTGGTATCATATCAGAACTGAAACGTTGCCAGTGTCATTTTGCAGTGCAGACAGTATGCAGGAGTTTGTTTGCGATGTTTGGAGGTGAGGTGGGGTAGGTGCCAGACAAAGTGATTAAGTCCATGCTGTTAATCACTTTGTGATCAACATGCTGCAGAATCAGACTTTTTTTTTTTTAAATGTTCTCCCCGGAGAAAATTCTACAAATGTGAAACACTGGACCGTTCAATAAAACACTATTAATACGTTGAAAATCTAGATTTCTTTTAGATTTCCTGACTACCTGAAATGCATCAGAAATGTTCGATCTGACCTCCATTCAACACATATTTAACGTTTTCTCCTCCTCTTAAGGCAAAGCTTGCGTTTTTACTTTTCACAAATCTGCATCTCTGTTGTTTTTTCTGTTAAATCACGAGAGTAACAGATTCTTTTTTCAAGCCCATACCGCTGAAGGAAGCCAGAGTGAAGCCGCTCTGTAACTTATCATCTACCGTTGAAGTAACCCTCACAACAAACAGGTGAACAGGCACCACTACGGGGGATGTTGTTGATGTAATCACAGCATGGAAAAGGAAGTCTTGGCTGGAAGTTATTAAATGCTAGCCTCCCCCTGAAATGACCGTGGAATAGGCATCTGTTCTGAGAGACATACATCGTCAGGCGATAATAGATGATGAAATTATTGCACCATAGGTTCACCATATGAACCCGGTTGTCTTTTTCTCATCATGCAGACTCAACATAAAGGCAGTGATTAACACTCTCACAGAGGGAGGTTACCCCTAACTGCTTTGGACAATTATGTCATTGCTTCTGCAGAAAGTGAAAAATCAGTCAGGCGAGAGAGGAGAAAACTAAAACAGTTTGAGGATACTCTTTGATTAAACTGAAGGAGGAGACGCCCTAAAGTTCAGATTGAAGCTATGAGGTGTGGTGACAGATGTTTTCCTTGGTGGTTCGTATTTATCATCAGCTCTGAAATGCATGTCAACATGTTTTTCCTCACAGTGACTGCTCATCCTGTCCTGATCTGAGCTTGTTATGTAGCATCATGCAGACTTTCATTCAGCCCGAGGTGGGGGGGGGGGTTTAATTGTGTGAGCTAGTGGTAGTGGTTCATCATTAACACGGCGGCCCTAAAGTGAAGGAGGGAGAGGACGTTTTCCCAGCAGGGCCGGGTCAGGTCAAAAGGATTAGCTGTGGCACCGGACATCCCCCCCAGAATCAAAAGATCCTCCCCGGACAATGACACACGGCTTTAACGCCACTGGAGGAGGGCTGAGAGCGGCCCGGGACGTGATGCAGAAAATGACTCGTTGGTTTGCGGCGGCAGAGGGATCACATTAATGTGTTTGTAATTAGCCGGACAAAGAGAGACATATTTGAATAGGTTGTGTTTTGTCAGACATGACGGGGGCATTTCATGCAGCGCTTTGTGTTTGTCATAGAACCGCTGGGTTTTACAAATAATTGGCCTGAAATTAGTTTTTGATTTCACCTGGAGAAGAGATACTGATCTTGTTCGAGCACCCAGCACACCCAGTATTACCCCTTAATCCCAGCCAGTGTCACCAGTCAGAAGACTTGTCAAAGTCGCTGGTTTTGGCGCCCCCTGTGGACAAAGCGGTAAGTCATGTTCAGTCCTGGACATGTCGGTTTTTTTCTCATTCTGCTTTCTTTTTTAAAAGTCAAATATATTACTCGGGTAGGGAAACAGTGGAAGCTCTACACACACACACACACACACACACACACACACACACACACACACACACACACACACACACACACACACACACACACACACACACACACACACACGCTTTAGACATGCACACACACACTCTGCGCTGCTCCTCCCTGCTGGCTCCACCGATCCCGTCCCGCCTCTGAAGACGGTAAAGAGTTGGTTTCACTTCATCTCGTCGTCACACCTCTGTGACATTCACAGTAAAGTCAAGAAGGCTCTCCCCTCCCCCCAATTATGCCTTTCTCACTACCTCCGATGGCCAATCAGGGGTGGAACAACTTCCCCATACCACTGCACACTCGGCGCATCAGGGTAGAAAGTATCCTGCCTTCAAATGGCAGTCTGTGCACTCCAATAGAGAGACGGGGGTCCACCCTGGAGCTACAGACCACATAGATAAACTGGTTGGATGCATGATGGCGGTCAGATAGTGGAGTTTTGACATCAGATGAGCCATGAGAGCCTCCTCCCCGCTCAGTTCCCAGCAAGCCCACCACTTCTTCCCCTCCCAGCCACAAAGCACCTTCTCCCGGGCCCTCCATGCCCTTGACATGCCAAGGCAGGCGGGCAGCCACGTCCCAGGGACAGGGCTGCTGCCGCTGTCTTTAAGACGCCCTGATGAGGTTTTGGTTTGAGAAAGGCTCGGGGTTTGACTTAGTAAAAGAATCTAAATGAGGAGCGAGTGAATGCTGCGTCTGTTCAATTGTGATCTGTGTGCTCGGCTGCTTCTTGAGTGGCTCATTTTTATGCATCACACTCCTGGATTCCTCTGCCCTGAACTGAGACTGTCAGGTGTTTTTTTGCTTATTCCTTTTAAGCCAAATCAGTATCAATGACAGCATTTTCTACTCGCGCTAAGTAACCAATGTACCGCCGTCGTGTTTTTAAAACACTTAAAAAAAACATTGAGAGATTTTTAAAACTAAACTGTTGGCCCCTTCAGTCCTCCATCCTTTCAGCGGCTTCTCATTTAAATCAGCGGCAGAGCCGGATGAGAGCGATGAGAAGCCACTGCTCATTAACCCCACAGGACTTTACAATGAATCCTGGAGGCTCATTGTGCTAAAGGGCCGCTGCTTCCCTAACGAGGGAGGGGGGGCAGTCGGGGGGGGGGGGGGGGCTTTCAGGTTCCTCAGGAGTCTAAGCAGGATCTTGATATTAAATTTGTAATCAAACAAATGCAATTGAAGCTGGAAAACAGTCAAATGTGAGGTTTTTTATTTTGTTCTCTGGTCCAACTGAATGGTTTAAAACGACTTGAGATCAATAAAAGATTAAATCTCATAATACACAGACAACGTTTGAATTATTTTTAAATGTAAAACTTAAACCTCATCGTGTATAAGTCGTAAAAATAAACAGGCGACGACTTCTGCTCAGTGTTTCATTCAGATGATGTCCTGACTTTTTAACGTTCAAAGTTACTAATTTGACAAATTAAGAATAATAGAACTGTTTAAGAATGTTGTGGGGAACATGCGACCATCCAGAAAACCCTGAAAGAAGAGAAACACGGCCACATGTGGAAAACAGATCTACTGTTCAGAGTCCTTAAACTTAATTCTGAAATACAGAATGTCATATCAGAAGTTTGAACGTTTTTATTTCATTATTGTGTCATAAATCCATTTACATGACACGGTGAATTGAACCGTTCCAAGATCAGAGTACAGAGTAGGTCTATTCATTGTCGTAGAACACAAAAAGAAAAAGCTAAAGCAAGACAAACCCTAATTAAACACAATGTCTTGTCTTCTATTCCAAGCTTTTGAGAACAGAAAAAACCTACCTGCTAGGCCTGCTCGATCTGAGAAAAGTAAGCTTGTGAAAACATTGTTCTATGTTACGATAACGATATGAAGTGTGATAAGAAAATAAATAAAAAGTGAATATTAGCTACAACTCAGTTTTAATGTGAACCCCCTCGTGTTTGTACCTTGTTTCCTTTTTGCAGCATGTTTCTCTTTAATCCAAAATATCTTTTTTCTTCAACATGAAATTGGCACCAATTACTTTGAGGGTAGCCGCTCACTAACTCGAGCATGAAAGCATGGCCAGTGGGTTTCCATCCCGTATTTAAAATGTGTGCATGCTGAGTGAGAAATCATAAATTCAGACTTCTTCGATATGTTTATTGCGAGTGCTCTTATCGCGATAACGATGATATTGTGATTAATCGTGCATCTTTACTACCTCCACATGTACAGAACCAATCAGCAAAGAGAGAAGAGGTACAGCCCCAAAGCTCCTCCTGCATGGGAACTGTTTTCTAGAGATAATCATCAATATGTTCTTTATTTGACTCTTTTATTAGGCTGTACTCTTTGCAAAGACCCAATCATGAATCCGTCAGGTTTGCACCCTCAGCCTGGAATCTGCTGCAGAGTGACTTAAAACTCAAGGAGCTTGAGTCCTTGTTTTTAAATCTAAAAGGAAAGACAGATGGAGACATGATTCTATAGGTCGGTGCATTTAGCTCGAATGCTTGAACTACTGACTTATAGATTTTGACTCAAAGATGGTTTTTCTCTTTTAATGGAAACTTAAGTGTTTTATAAATTTGTATTTTCTCTTTGTGTCTCCGTCTGTAACTTTGTGTTTTTGCTGCTGCCTGTGTCGGCCAGGTCCTCCTTGGAAAAGAGGTTCTTAATCTCAATGGGACCAACCTGGTTAGAAAACGGTTCAATAAAGATAAACAGAAGAAACCTCGAGCTGAAAATACACTCGTGATGAACAGCCATCTGCCGCAACTGTGTCCGGCTTATAGAGTGGGTTAGAGAGAGGAGAAAGGAAGTGATGGATGGAGACAAACATAATGAAAAAGTTAAAATAACGAATGCTGAATAAACAATCTTAACTCTGAATCCAGAGAGCAAAAATAGTTATTAGTATATAAAAAATAGTTTAAACTTCACAACAAAATCCTTAGGGGGTATAAAATCTCAATTAGAACTGCAGTAGTTGAAGACAAAATTCTGCTGGGCTGACGTCATGATTCAGTCTGACCAATTACCTCCATCAGCCTGCTCACTTTATGGAATGATCTATATGGGGTTTAAGTATTATTGTTGCTTTGCTGCAGAGCCCTGCAGGTTAATATAATCAGATGTTGTGGGAACGCTGTCTGCAGCCTGTATAATGACACAAACTGTCGTCACCCCTCCACCCTCTCCTCCCCTAAAGAGAGAAAAAGCTGCTGCTGCGGGGACGCTTTAATTGGAATTTCATGTGGGCTAAACTGAGGGGAAACTGATGTAAGTTAACATTTGGTGGACTTAATTGGTCCCTTTCTCTCGCTCCTCCTCGATCGGGCACTTGTGAAGCTTCCCCGCTAATCTCCCATTTACAATCAATTCAAACGTGCAGACAAAAAGTCCGCCTCTCTCTTTTCTTCTCTTCCTGTCTCAAACCAGCTCCTTTGTGGCTCCTAAATTGCCTGAATCCCCCGGTGATCCCGCGGTTGCGGAGGGAGCAAAAAAAAAAAAAAGAAAAAAGAAAGATGTCCTCATGCTGTTGTTGACAGCCGATTAGTGCGCGCTCCCGCTCTCCTCTGGCCTCTAATCTGCTCCGCGTGTGCGCGCCCGCGACTTCATTAAAGCTCCCGCTCGTCAATTAACGTGTTTGTGGATGTGGAGCCGGTTGCTCAGATGTTGAAGGTGCAGACAGAGAGAGAGAGAGAGAGAAAGAGAAAGAGAGAGAGAGAGAGAAAAGTGTAGAAAAAAGGACAACCTGCCTGGCTTTAGGTTGTTTACTTCTCCGACAATGTTGTTCATGCCCTGCAGCGTGTGTGTGTGTGTGTGTGTGTGTGTGTGTGTGCGCGCGCGCGCGTGTGTGTTGTGTGTTTTTAGCCCTGAAGATGACAGAAACTGCAGATTGATTGAAGCATAATTCTATCACTTGTTTTTATTTTTGCATTGTTAATTAAGATCATTATTAAAACTCATCTTTCATATTTAACCTTCAATTCATGATGTTTGTTTGTTTCACCATCATGGTTTCCTCCATAATGATGTTCAGTTTTTCATGCTAATATGTATTAGCCCAACTTTAATGAAACTTGGTGCAAAGCAGAATGAAGCACCATTACACCTCTGGACCAAGTCTCACAAACAAGTAAAGCTTCTTTTGTTCTTTTTTTTTAAATAAAGTTTCCATGTTGATGATGATTTTTTTTTCCAGTCTAAACATTCATGATAATTTAGTTTTCTTATTTTCACACATGCACGTAAAGTAGCCTATAGCTTTTCCCCATTTTTTAGAAATACATAATAAATCCACAAGATTCAGCCGAGCAATTTCAACATAATTCTTGCACTGTTTGAAAAGTATCTGGTTTCACTTTTGCATTCAAGTTTAAAGAGCTGGACGGTCGGCCTCCCTGAGGTCTGCGGCCCTGCTTCCTTCACGTCACACAAACCTCATTTTCACTTTACTTTTTGTGTATTTAACCTTATTTCTAAGTATACTTTGAAATGATTTCAGTTCCATTCAGACCATCACT
This sequence comes from Labrus bergylta, assembly GCF_963930695.1. NCBI lineage: Eukaryota > Metazoa > Chordata > Actinopteri > Labriformes > Labridae > Labrus > Labrus bergylta. Next base: position 29,909,685 of record NC_089199.1, read on the forward strand.
CCATAGAGAAACTGAGAGACACAAACAACATTTTCTCCTTCATCTTCAGTTTTTACGTTGATAAGAACGTGATGTTGTTCTGCTGGTGTGTGTCTCAGTTATAGCTGACCTGATGTAGGCTTGTAGGGAGATTGTGTGTGTTCTTGTTTATTGTTCTGTGTTGTCAGGAGATTAATAATAATTGGCTATTTATCATCTTTGAATAATGTAGTTCTGCCTGACAACAGAAGGGCTTTATAATCCTGTAAATAGCATCAAAAATAAAGAAAATAAACATTTCACATGATGTTTTAAAGCACATTCTAAAATTTCAAGTTTTATCCAGTTTTTCTTTTTTAGGCTAACCCAAGGCAGGACGTGATCATTTATTGACCACAGTTATAAAACTGTTCATAGAGCTATATGGAGGAAGCTTAAACTGCATGAAGCTTCACGTGAGGAGATAATGCCAACATGTAATGATTTCAGGTTTTATTTACTGGATATGAACGCATGACATGACAAGGTGTTGGGGGCGGGGGGGGGGGGGGGGGGGGGGGATGTGATGTGCAATGCCATTCCTTCAATCATGGCGTGCAACTCATCTCTTCATCAGCTCGACTTTTTTTTTCTATCGCTGACATCAAGAGGCGTCTCATCACCAAACAGCTGAATGTGAACAGCCTGGAAGCTGCACGTGCACATTGAGAGACTCTGAGCTTCTGACAACTTCAGAGGGTAAACATTCAGGGGCCCCTTGGAAAGATTTCATATTGGGCCCCCATGGTTGTCGGTTGCAAACAAATCTGCGCGTACAAATAAAGTCACTTGAACCTGAAAGATATCACATTGGGCCCCATGACAAGGTACCATATTAGGCCCTATTATGATATTGAGCCCCGTGGAAAGATACCACATCGGTCGCCAGTCTCTCTTTTATTTTAACAATCAAAAGTATCAAAACATACTGAAGCTTTAAAAAAAAGAAAACTGAATCTTTTTCCTAAGTCAGGTGTACAGGAAAGAAAACATTGCGCACTGAAGCGTTGTCGATGTTTTTGTATATTCTAGACAGTGTGCAGGTTTTTTCTTGCAACATCTGATCATCAAAAACAAGAAATTATCAGATTTTCAGTGTCTGGAATTTGTTGTATTTGTTGCCGTGGTATCGAATCAGAAATCAATACTGTTTTTTTTTTTTACTAGTATCATGTCAAAGTTTAAAAATTCTGGTATCTTGACTTCTTTAAATCAACCAGACTTTATATGTTACCCCCTGAAACCTCGTTTGCATTTTAAATTAAACCCTAAAAATGAATTCAACGTTGGAAATTGTGCACGTTTTTGGCACAAATCTCATCTCTAAACACATTAAACTGTCATAGTCAGTCTGATCACTCTCCACCCGGTCTCATAGCTCCTTTACATCCTGTACATTTGTGTTTTTAATGTTAATTTGATCGTTGTGTTGTTACTTTGTTGTTTTTATCTCTGTGAGGTGAGGTGACCTTGAGAGTTTTGAAAGACGCCTTTAAATAAAATGTATTATTATTATTATTATTACATGAATAATCTTTAAGTTTTCTACAATATAGGACTTTTAAGAGTTAAGAGAGAGTTAACAATCGTGTTCATTTATGAGGCCAGGTTTACCTTTTCTTAAGAGTTTAATGATTCATTCCAGGCCCAATGAGGCCCCCTCCTCCTCCCCTGGGGCCCCGGGTAGTCAGTCCCACTTTCCCCCCACTACGACGTCCATGTAAACACTGACTTTAAATCGACATACAATCAAACTGTGTCGCCGGGATAAGTCCACATTTACACGTTTCTTTATGTTGTCCGTCTCCGCACACGCCCTCGGTATGTGAACCAGGTGAGCGCGGCTGTGTCTGGTAATATCAGCCCTGCCAGGCCTCTGCAGGCCTGCCGGCCCCGCTCGGCACTAATTGGCTGTTAATAGAAAGAGCGCCATTTGGGAGCACGGAGCTGCCTCTCGACAGAATGTGTGCAGGGATAATATTGTTCCAGGAGCCGTGAGGAGAATAACTTGTGCTCCATTAACGCCGAGGCCCAGATGAGGAGCTGCGGCCTGAGTGCTCCATTATCTCCGGCTCTGATGAGCGGCTCCGGATGCGACAGTCCCCCCAATCAAGCCTCCCCCAGGCCGTTTAACTGCTTAATGTAATTCGCTTTTCAAGGGCCCATGTTATCTCTGATCACTTACGCCATTACGCTCGAGTCAAGTGTAAATGCTGCATTATTAAGATCGTGTCTGTCAATAAATGTTGAGGCAAAGTGGCTGCAGAGTATACAGTGGAGCCAGGCTGAGTCTATATGTGGCTTCAGCAACAACCAAGTTTAGCAGACAGATGCCTCTGCAGCTAAATGTATGATTTATGAGTAGACATTGAAGGCATCATTAAGAATTCTTCACTGTTCTCCTCCTACATCTGTTTCTAAAAAATCTGATATTTTTAAAGCTATGCATTGATGATTGAGTCTGAGGTGTCATGCATGAGAGGGGGCGGACAAAAAGTATCAAATGAAATCATAGACTTAAGAAATCAGTCATAAAAATAAAAAAGATAAAACAGAATAATTTCTAACATGAGAAAACAAACAATTCTACAAACTCATCAGCTCATGAATCAACTCGTTCTTAAATTATTGCCATTTTCTGATTATTTGATTACTTTTTAAAGTTTCTTTTTTCATTTTAAACACCTCCTTTGGTTTGCTTAGTTTGAGTTAATCCTCACATCTGGATTCTTTGCATTTGACTTTAAATTGGAATTTGCTCGTGCAAAATGTTGTCATGTCTTGCACCAATGAAGACAAAAAACATCATTCATTTACTCAAACAACAACTGTCATCATATTATTCGATTTATTTCAAATACCTTCCAGAAAAAACAAAAACAAAAAAGAAAACGACATGGCTCGAACATTCATTTTTCATTATAAGTTATAACTTATTCACATTAACATTTTTGTCTGTGAGATACACAACATGGCGATGATTCACATTTTAAATAACATTCTTTTATTTCCATAGCCTATTATTTACACGTCCATCGTGGAGACGGACGGCGCCTCCCCCTGTGTGATGCTTGTGACTGTGCAGGAAGAGAACAATCCCCTTTTATATTCCTATAGTGTGCGTTAAGTGTACGTGTTGTTGTAGTCTTCTGGTCCGCTCTGTGACCCCCTGCAGAGGTGCATGCTGGGACACATATTACCAGAATATTCCACCTGTGCTAGGCTTTTAAAACACTTGTCCATCCAGGCTACAAAAAGCGGGCCGTGGGCCAGTCTGTTTTTTTTTTTTGTTTTTTTTTGTGGCCTCCTTTAGCCTGCAGGTGGAATAAATGAAATGCATTCTGGGACATTAGCAGCAGCAGCAGTGACCCTCAGCTCTGCAGCTCTCTGGAGGCCTCTTTGGCCGCGCTGAACACGTTGTTGTCGTGCAGCTTCCTGATGTGCTTCTTCAGGTCAAAGTTGCGGCAGAAGCCCTTGCCGCAGGTGGCGCAGGTGAAGGGCTTCTTGTCGTTGTGCGTGTGCATGTGGAAGGTCAGGTTGTAGACCTGGTGGAAGGCCTTGTTGCAGATGGAGCACTTGTACTGCTTCTCCCCGCTGTGCGTCAACTTGTGGTTCTTGTAGTTTCCTGGGGAAAAAGAGAGAGAGCGACAATGAGTATAAGAGGAAGTCAAGATAAACACTGAGTTACCTGCAAGGTGTAGGAGGCAAATTGAATATATGATCTGATCACAAAAATGACCAAAACTTAACGACACAGTCTCATCATTTGTTCAGTCATGTCTTCAACATTATGTCTAACCAGCGGTGTGACTCAAGGAGAAGTCTGAGCCAGCTCTTTGCTATTTTAACTTCCTGTATCCAAACTTTAACACAACCCCTAAACATTAAAGGAACGTTCTTCATGAAGGGTATGAATAACATCACAACAAAGCTGCATCATCTCATAGAATAGAATCAGCTACACACACACACACACACACACACACACACACAGAATTTGTCTTCAGTAACTGTGCTCTCAATGTACAAAGTTAAACATTAAACATAATATAAGCAACAAACACTAATATATACAAGGTTAATGTCCTAAAGTGTGTTATTGACAGTGTAAAAGCTTTTTTTATTGACTAAACACAACCTGTAAGGTTACACGGGGCATCAATAAGAAGCTCTGTGAAGCAATCAAATCAAGCTCTGCAGCTTTAATACAACTCCTCTGCACATTCTGAACATATCAGATGTTCATTTTCTTCTTGTAGAAATGATTTTTTTTTTTTTTTTTAAGCATAAAGCTGTTTTAACAAATAATTCAAAACACCACATGCATACACCTGCACACATTCAGGACACCGTGGTTTTTAAATATTTGCACTCTTTGATACTCGGGTCCTTCCCTCTGATCACTCTTTTATTCTAACTTTATAAATTGACATTTGTTTCTTAGTTTTTTTTTTCTGCAAATGTTTCACTCATATCATTTAATTTATTTGTCTTTGTTACTGATGTCTTTGCTCTTTCTGTAGCTTTGCTCATCTCCCTCCATCATCCTGTCATAGTCATGTTTTGTTGGCACTTTTCCTACACGGTAATAAATAAATAAATATATAACAGCCTATTTGCACTACCAAATTATCTAAAGATTTTTTGTATTTTTCAGCCTTCATGCATGTTGTAGGTTTATTGTAATAGTTCTTTAAACTAAATAAGGTCAAAGTAAAGTCACTGATAACACTTGATTATAGAAAATGTGCACACACAAAAATGACAATTGCATAAAAAAGGAATTGCAATAAAAATAATAATAATAATAATAATAATAATAGATCCTTTTCCAGAGGAAATATCGCGGGATCATTTTAAAGTGCTGCATTAAGGAGGAGGGGGACGGTGTGATGTTTAGGAACCTCAGAAGAAAGTGAGGATGAAAGAGACCTCTCTCTCTCTCTCTCTCTCTCTCTCTCTCTCTCTCTCTCTCTCTCTCTCTCTCTCTCTCACCCTGCCAAGGTCAGCAGTTCACTCGCTCCTTTGCTCTCTTGTCCAGCCTTCATTAATCAGGGTTTTGTGTGTCGAAGTCAAGAAGTTGTCAAACTTTGTCAAAATCAAGCGCAAAGCGACAAGTGAACACAAAAAGAGGTTCCCCGGTTCCTCTGACTGTGCCGGGGTCTGCAGCAGCTGACCCAGAGCAAATGCTGCCGTCTCCGAGGGAGAATTAGTCCGTGGAAAAGTGACATGTCCTATTTCCACTGATCGCTTCAGTCTCATCGCGGGGCCTGCAATTATTTCCCCTTTCATTAAACTCTCAGATCACTCAGAGCAGCAGCAGCATATGCTTCTGTTTTTAGTGCTGTTTCTTTTTTTTAAATTTCTGCAGCTCTGAGGATTCCTTCACAGTGAGCTCACTCCCTGCAGTAGCACAGGAATGTGTCCTCTCTCTCTCTCACACACACACACACACACACATCATTTAATCCAAACCACTGCACCCCTTAAGGACTGTGGAAGTGTCTTTGTTTTAAAAAAAAAAATCCTGTTTCCTCATGCCAAGTTAAACACACGGGAATGACAGCACAGAATCCCTAAACTCAAAGTCTAAGTGCATCAGCAAAAAGAGAATCCTGATACCAAATTGGCAAAAACTGTCACTCAATGAGCTCTAAAAATCTTATTGTATCCAAAGATGTCAGATTATTTCTACTCACAGTGCAGGAATTATTTTACAATCACTTCTGACCGATAAACGTTGAAGACAAATATGATTCTTCTTTGTTCAAATAAATTAATGAACTGTTAAATAAAAAAAGTTTAAATAATTCCTGGTCTGGTTTTAAAAAATAGTTTTAAGGACGCATAATATTCCAAATCAAGAAGAAAAAAAAAATCAAGATTTAAAAAATATGAGATGAAGACCAAACACTAAACATCGAGGTTTTTTTGTAATATCAAAATAATTTCAGAGGAAACAAAATTCGGAGTTGAATCCAAAAAAAAGGAGGAAACTCTTCATTAAAATCTGAAATATTGTAATCATAAATCAGATACTAATCCGGGTCATGCAGAGCTTCTTTTTTTTTTTTTTAAAGATGACATCATGTTGATTATTTACCTTTCTGGTGGAAACCTTTCCCGCAAAACTCGCAGACGAAAGGTTTGTACCCGGCGTGGATCCGTACGTGAGTGTTGAGCGTGGAGCTTCTGTTGAACGCCTTCCCGCACTGGTTGCATTTATGAGGCTTTTCCTGAAGCAACAAGATGACGTTAACAAATTAGATAAAAATAAGGAAAATCCACAGATGTATTTTTTGTGCTGCTAGTTAAAATAAAAAGATTTTTAAAAAACCAGCGCGTCTCACCTGCGTGTGGATGATCTTGTGTCTGCACAGCGTGCTGGCCTGACGGAATCCTTTCCCGCACACTTTGCAGACGAAGGGCCGGGCCCCGGTGTGCACCGGCATGTGTCTGGTCAGATTGTAATGCGCGTTAAAAACCTGCAGAGAACACAAACACACCAAATAAATTATTAGGAATTAATATGACAACAACAGCGATTTTTACTTGAGTTGCTTCTAAGACATCAGAGCGTGAAAAGATTTAATTTAGAGTTTCTTTCTTTCATTTTCGTTAAATTAAGGCTTCATGATAATTCTTGATTTTGTACGTTTTCGTTTTTCATTTTTATTTTAGTGGATTCTAACATTTAATTTTAATGATTGTTTTTTTTTTTTTTAGAAAATGAAAAAGGGAAACATTTAATTATAATTATAGGATACATTTTAATAGAAAATAAAAACAGCACAAACATAAGCCGACAGCAGTCTCAGAAATAAAACAGACTCGTATGAATGAAAATACCTTTCCACAGACTTCACACGTAAAGTTTTTTGGTTTTCCGTCCGCGGGGCTGCTGCTCAGTTTGCTGTGCGTCTTGACGCCGTTCTTCTCCGCGCTCAGGCCGTGGTTCTCCTTCACGATCTGGTCCAGCTGCCCGGGCAGATGTTCCTTGTGCGGGTACTGCGGAGTGGGTAGCTTCTCGCTCCCCACACCGGCCAGCTTGGCGTTCTCCAGCAGCAAGAGTCTGTGATGCGCGGACAGCGAGGCCTGCGCCTGCGAGCTGGAGAACCAGTGTCCGGCCAGCAGCTCCGACTGCTGATACGCAGAGTCCAGGTAGTTCAGGTAGTAGAGCGAGCCGGCGCTGGGCACGGCCACGGCCTGGTGGATCACCTGCGGCTTCACCACCCTGCTCCCCGAACTCAGCAGCGGCTGCTTCAAACCCGACTCCACTTTGCCGCACATGCCGCAGTTCCCTTTGCACGGAGCGGCCGCGGAACCGCAAAAAGTGCCCCTGAAACTGGCTCTCCACAACTCCGAGTAGTTCATCAGCGCCTTGGCTTGCAGGTCGTAGCTGAAGGGCTGCAGCGGGATCATGCAGGGGATCGGGGAGCAGAGCCCGAGCAGCTTCTTCCCCTCCGCCCGCTCCTCCGCGCTCCCCTTCGGCTCCGAGCTCTTGGACATGATCCGGTCTATGGAGAAGGCCAGGGTCTTTGGAGCCGCGGAGGGTCCGGTCCTCCCGCAAGACATCACGGTCTCCACAGAGGCAGAACTTGCCATTTTGTTGTTCCTCTTTTTTGTTGTTGTTTTGTTTACAGCAGAGCAGAAAACTTGGCGTGAGAAAAGTCCCGGTGCTTTTGAGTCCGAATCCGCTCCTGCAGCTGCCCCGCGTCCTTTCACTCTGCTGAGCTCCCGGCACCGCAGACAGGAGGACACATCAGTTTAATAAGCACCTTGCTGTCACAGTGTCACGCATTTGCATTCAAATGGCCATTCCCTCCCCCCCCACCCCGCAACAATAGCATCCAGGGGTGATGGATTAATGCTCATTAACTAGTGCACACAAAATTAACAGGACATTACTGAGCTCGTTTGGAGGAAGAAGAAGAAGAAGAAGAAGAAGAGAAGGCAGGAAAAAAAAAATGTTGTAGTCGGAGCTCCTGGAGGATGCAGGAGTGTAAAGTTGAGTCTGTGTTGGGAGTTTAGCTCTTTAATGGTCCGGTGGGTGTGGAGAAACCAGCCGACTGCTCTCTGTCACACACTGGCAGCGCCCGCCCCTCATCAGCGCGGATCACTGTCTCCTGACATCAGCGGGCACCCGAACTCTTAACTGGGTGACAAGGGAGACGCCCTCATCAACCTGCCACCCTCTCAAATAAATCCACACAGGGGCTGGCACGAGCTTGAAAGGCCACCATATGTCATCTCAGGCAAAATATGAACCCAAATAAAGAAAGAAATACGATCAGAAATGTAGTTGTCATTTTTTTTGTAAGACACCTGAAGCTCGATTTTCTTGCTTTATTTTGTTAACACCCTAATCTTTTCTTTTTCTTTTCTTTTTTCACTTTGGGAAATGTTTTCGGTAATCCTCTGAGATGAGCCCTCCTTTTCCACGCCGGATTATATACTTACTTACTATTTGTATAAATTCGAGGACGTCCAATTTCCACCTGTTTAAGAGCGCAGACTCCTTTGGATCCTATTAAACGCTGTTCCTCCTTTCCCTCCTATTGAAAAGAAACAATTTTCCAGAGCGATTCAAGGCTCAACTCAGCGCAGGGAAGAAGAGAGAGAGAGAAAAAAAGAAGCTCTTTCACTTTTAGCCACTAAAGCGCTGCGTGAACCTGGTTTTGTGTTTTTTTTTCTTCCCCTCCTGAAATGGAAGGACGGATTAAAGAGGGAGAGAGGGGAAAGGAAAAAAGACTTTAGCCTGGACAGAGGTATACACACGGACAAATGAAAAGAGGCTTTTTTTTTCTCTAAAGAGGCACAGGCAGGCCTACAAGGAGTTTGCTGGAATCCACAGCAGTGTTGTTGTGTGGGAGTTACAATGAGCAGCAGCTTCTCTTTGGCCGCGTTCAATTCATGTGTTTGCAGGGGCCATTTTACCTGAAAGGGGGAGGGGAGTTTACATGGGCAATAAATAAAAATAGAATTGCAATTAATATTATAATTATTGCATTACCTCTATGCATATCTAGTAAAATAATTTGCATTCTTCCCCAAGCTGTACTTCACGATCTTGAATTTATTGCATGCATCGACAGATCCGGATGCATGAAAAAAAACACATTTAAATCAGATACTGTAAATATTAATGGACGAAGCCTGAGTGAGGTCACCCGTATGTTCCTGCAGGGGGCTTTGGAAGCCTGTTGGTGGCGGTCGCCATGCTGGAAATCCTGTCTCAGCCTAACGTTCAGTAAAGCTAACAACAGGCTGAGAGCTGGAGCTGGGGCGGGGTTTAAGTCTCTAAACAAACCACCTGTCAATCATGTCAGCTACACGCCTTATTATGAATAAATCTCATCCTTCATCAAATCAAAATAGATGGTTTATCAAAGATTCAACCCTGTACAGTCTCTCTCTCTCCCTATTACTGTCTCTATCCACTGTTCTATCTCTAAATAAAGGCACACCCCCCAAAAAAACCTGTCCTATGCATAATTAGCACACCGCAAAGTCACCAATAGAAACGAATGACCCGACCACATGTGAAACATTTATGAGTCTAACTTTAAGTCAGAGCCATGACTTTTAATGTTTTATTTTTGTCTATTTACAGAATAGATTCTATTTATCTTGTGTTGTAAATAAATAAGAAATGAACAAAAAATATTATTTAGAATTCACGTGCAGCAGAAACATTTAAAAAAGAAAAAAAATCAAGATTTCTTTAAACTCGGCATGCACAGTTAAGATTTATGTCAGCAAACTACACCAAAGACTGTGTTTTATTCCCAGTGGTTTTTTTTTTTAAAGATATGTTTTGGGCATTTTTGCCTTTATAGGACAGCTGTGGAGAGACAGGAAGTTTTTGGATGAGACAGAGGGGGGGACGACTTACAGCAAAGGGCCGAGTCCAGATTTCAAACCCAGGGCCGCTGTGACGAGGACTATAGCCTGTGTACATGGGGCGCATGATACAACTTTAAGGCCATCGACGCCCCTTATTCTCTGTTTTTAAATACCTTGATATGATTTATATCAAACTTCCTGCAGCTCTTTTTATTTTTGGATCGACAACATCTAAAGCCGTCATCATTGGATTCTATATCGTTAAGTTTGGGGTCATGATGGGATGTGGACATGTGCTCGTTTACTGAATAATGCTCTTTTTAGAAAGAAACCCATTTTTTAACCCTTTCATTTATCTATTGAACAAGTGATATTACTTTATTTACTTGCTGTCCTTCATAAGTCGTTCCTGTGCATGCATGATATGAACTTGTCTGCATGTGTGTGTTCATTTTAACTAAAATATTTAAGACTTTGCCTTATCCTATTAGATCTCTGCTCAGGTAGTGCAACAGAATTTCGTTGTACACTGGCCCGTATACCGACCTCTACAATGACTATAATCATTTTCTGAGTTTGTTCTCAGCTTCAAAAGTTTCAATGTCCCTTCAAACTTATTCACAAACTGTCCTAAGAATATTTAGCCTTGCCTCATAAAATATTTTTTCATAAAAATGTGATTTAAGTTGAACAAGATTTCCCGTCAGATTGGAATATTAATTAAGACTTGTGATAAAAACGTTTTGCACTATATTTTCTAACAATCATGCAAATCATAGTTTTTAGTCACACAACTCCTACAGCTGTGAGAAGAAGTCTTTAACACGTCTTTAAGTCACTCGCTAAAGTATCTTAAAGCGACTGACTGTGAGAGCACTGACTTGTTGAGAGACGACGACTCTACCAGTTGAGGTGGAGCCACAGCCGCCCCTGTATATAAGTGTTCCTAATTATCTTCTGAAAATCCAGGATGGATGATCAACATTCATGATCGAATAGAAAGGCTCAAAGGGTCGCTGCACACTTTAAAATCAAATTCAAGACCCTTGAATTATGTAGATTTACAAAGATGTATTCAAGTACTGAACACATGTACTCCAGTCTTCAAATCAGATCAGATTTGCATAAAGGCAAAGTTAGTCGTGCAGAATTGATTCAGTCTGTTCATTTGTAGCCACGTTTTAGTCTGCTTTAGCCGCTCTCTTCGGACTTTGAAGTCGCCACATTGATTTAAAGAAACGCTGAGAGAGCTTGAAAACGATTGTGAGCACATGAAGTGAAACAAAAAGCATAAAAGAGACCATGAAAAGTCTGACTGCTTATTGTGCATGATCATGTTTGTTATTAAGAAGACTATGTGCTCATGCAGTGCCCAACAGATCAGTTTTTTATGCATTTATTAAAGGGGACATCTCATTTATTAGATTAATTAGTTTTTCTGCAAGTTGAAAAAAGTTTATCGATGACACTTTGTGGTTTTGCTAAAAAGAAGCCACCATGCTAATCTGATTTCATCCTCATCAGCCGCTGGTGCTCCGTGTAACTCTGTAGGTGGAGGAAGGCCGTGATTCACCTCAGGCCCTATAGACGTCGTGCCGTACTTAGCCCAGCATGCCGCTGTCCTACAACACTAGTCTTCCTGTTAATAACCTTTAAAAGACGTCCCCGCGCTGTTTTGTTTTACACCTGCAGCCCAGCATGGAAGGATTACTTAGTCTTTGTCTCGCTGCCACTCATATGTAAATCGGGCAAAAATACTCTAATTTGAGTTTACTCAGGCACAATTGGCGGCTCATCCATACAATAAACATTGATCCTATTGCTGTAACCAGGGCCCCTCCATTCACCTCCAACGGCAATTAGCTCAAGTATTGATTTAAGGGACTCTTGCTTGTTGCCTGCAGGCATGCGAGAGGGGCACAAAAACCAGCTGGATGCAGCGAACCCGACAATGTTCAGAGTTAAAGTTGTTTTCATGCAACATTGTTTCTCAACAGTTATAAATGACATTACTGAAAGCTACAACATGTCACTTTCCACCTTCAAATAGTAGTTTTAAAGATCGATGTAATAGAGTTGCATCTCTCTGTGTCTACAGCCTGATCGCCTGTTAACCGCACTATGTAACTTTGGCCACGGGTCGAGGTCATCGTGCAGCTTAACAGCTCTAGTTCACACAGCAGCCTTCAGTTTTTAAAAAAGAAGGCGGCTTGTCTCTGTATGGTACGGATACAACGGCTCAGGCTAAGGGCATAGACACACCACCCCTCCTCATTCCTCCGCTGGCCTGCACTCACACCGCTCCAGGACTAACCGGGTCTGAGCACGGTAACAGTAACCTCTTGTATAACGTCAGAATACAACACATGCATGGCTTTATGTGATCATGAAGCGTGTTGTAAGTTTGTAAGACAGGCAGACTAAAAAAAAAAAAAAAAAAAGGGACGCACAGTCGAGTCTGCAGAGAATATTACTGACTTTGTGGAGTCATTTTTGTCGGATACATCCAGAACACTCGATGTACCTGTGCTTGTGCTCGTGCATGAGCAGCTGTACCGTGATGAAGCATGCCAGGAAGGGCCAATGAAGTGTACCGTGCTTGGGCATGCTATGGATGGCCTAGTGTGATTGAGCCCAAAGAGACTGAAGAAGATATATAATCTTTGTCACTAATGGTGACAGAAAAAAATCCTCTCAGGAGATTTTAATGTTTTTGAAATCAGGTTTAAATTTGAAGAAGTCTTGGACTCAGAGGCAGAATTAAGTTTATTGTCAAGTATGTTAGCACATAAGGAATGTGTCTTGGTGCAGAATAGAGTTGTAGTTCTCCAAATCGGAGAATTGACTTTTTGAAGGTGTCGGTCTCGCCTCGGAATCAAAAGCATTTTTATTCGGTCTCAGACTGGGTGAACTCTGGACTTTTAAATCAAGACCACCACTGACAGGCTATTGTTCCGCGTCATCAACGTGATTAGGAAAGGAAAGGAAAACTCTTCTTTTAGATTAGATAGATTTTTATCCCCCGGTTACAGCTGCAACCTTCCCGGTGTTAAAGTCTGAGTGAGTGACACGCCCCCTAAACACAAGATGATGATTTTGTTTGTGTGAACTCCACGCTGGTGTCAGACTCACCTGGAAACATCAGATCCCTCCGTATACTCCTAAGTTAGTACAACCCGACTTCCACATCAAACCTGCCGCTGAGGAAGTAACAAGCTGATAATGTTACCCGAGTGAAGCCTCGCACATCTCCATACAGGAAATCACAGACAGTTGTCCTCACACTCTTTCACCCGTGGTGACAACTCTCACTGACGTTTAAACTTGAGCAAATGAGACAGGAGCATGTGACTATAGGGAGGGGGAATTCTCCCACAGAAAGTGCTCATTTTCATCCTGCTGGTGTCACATGTGATTCCACTTAAACCTTCAGGAACAGCATGAATTAATTGGGTGTTATGTTATATCGTTTCTGTGCTTTACTCTTTTAGGTTTTTTAAACATTGCTGAAAAACAGCTTTCTCGCTCTTCTGGTTTTTTCTTTTCAACTTCTACAATTCACTTTGCAGACGCTTTTATCCAAAGCGACGTACATCAGAGAGTAAGAACAACACAAGCAAGGATCTAGAAAAAAGGGAACAATGTCAGTAAGAGCAAACGATCAGCTTTGAGTCTGATTGGACACACAGGTGCTGACAGGAAGTGACCAGAGGCAAAGCACAACATTGAGGGCAGTTCTTGAGAGCTCTAATCAGTATAGAAACCATCTTATAAGTCGTCGTTATCAAACAAAAACCATCGTCACAACCATCATCATCATCAATAATATGGAGACCATCATCATTAAGTTAGTAGGTATTCATGAAAGAGCTGGGTCTTTAGCTTTTTCTTAAAGGTGCAGAGGGACTCTGATTTGTAAGCGAGCAGCAGAGTTTTAAATTTGACTTCACAGGTTTCTCTGTAAGATGGTGAAAACAAATCGAGGCGGTCGGCCCGGTTTTGAGTCCAACCTATGGCTCCTTTTCGGCATTTCATCCCCGGCTTCTCTCTCCCTGATTTTCGACTCTATCCACTGTCCCATCTCTCCACTAAAGACACAAAAAGCCCAAAAATAAATCTTCAAAAAAGCATTTGTAGCCCTCACACTTTAAAGTGCAAATCCTGCAAAGGCTTCATATATTGTGCATATCTATCTGAGTGTATCTAATTTTAAACTTGACTAATTAAAAAAATAAATTAGTGACAATTGTCTCAGACACAAGAATGATTAATCTTCATTCTCATTCAGCACGCTGTTATCAAATCAATCTTCCACTTTTCAAATCAGATCTGTAGTTTTTGTGGCAGCAGCAAAAAAAAACTGTGAAGTGCTGACTTGGAGCACTCGGTGTCAGCTTACTTCCTTCTCTTTTGCGCTGAAAAGAAGACCAAAAAGTTTTCTGGCGACGGGTGGACAACAAAGAGGAAAACCTGGAGTGTCAAGGCGATGTGGCGAGTTTGTGCTGGGAACAGCAGAAGTGACTGTTTGACTGGATTCCTGCGTGAGGCTTTTTGTCAGCCTGAGTTTCCGTCCTGCAGCGTTTTTTTTTCTTCAGCCTGTCACTTCTTCACCTGGCCTCCTGCACAACATGTTGACCCCCCTCTCCATCAAACACACACACACACACGCACCGCCAGCTGCCATGTGGCCTGTCACACTGCCTCACCTTAACCACCACACAAACACACACACACACACATATATACACATATATAAGTATATTTGTGGGAATTTTCTGGACTTTATTGAGAGACAGGAAAGAGTCAGAAATCAGGGAGAGAGAGAGAGTGGGGGAATGACATGTGCTAAAGGAGCCACAGGTCGGATTCAAACCCAGGCCGGCCACTTCATAGCTTTATTTATATGAATTTATGTATTTAAAAACAAATGTTTAAAAAGTGCTGTGGCAGACAAAGCAAATACAGCAACACGACAATAGAACAGAGATCAACAGAGGGACCAAACAGAGAGGGCAAAATTGTAAAAATGCAAATAACAGGAATACGATTCAACAGGCAGGTATGGAGAGGCAGTTCAACACAATGAAGGAAAATTAGTTTAAAATCAACCAGGAGAGAACAAAATGAAAATTGAGGGAGAGTAGAACAACATCACATCACAGGCTGTAAACACAGAATGAAGATAACAAGAAGGGATAAACGGGACACTGGTTAAATGAATAAAACAACAGAGAGCTGAAGAGTTAAACCATAAAGGAGGAGGAATTTAAAAAAGACTAAGAGCAGTAAAATGAATACAGGAAGGGAAACATTTAAAGGCTAAAACATTTAAAGAGAAAGATAGGACTACAGCCTCATACATGGGGTGCACGCACAAACCGCTAGGGCAGATGCCCCTAATTTATTTATTTATTTTTTCAAGGGATGAAGATTCACTGGAACCCCAGAAAACAGCAACATAATCTCTCGTTTTTTACCCGCTCCACGGTAAAATTTCTGCAAGAAGTTGGCGTGATCTGATGAGTGGAGGCAGCTAGGAACGAGCGAGCGAGCAGGGGAGGGTGATGGTGTTTGTATCATGCAACATCGATCTTTGTGCAGGTAATGAGTCTACTTGCCAATATCTCCACTTATTTCACTTACACTGTGGATAAGACTGTCATTAGAGCATCGGATTCTGTTGCTGCATGGTCTGCCATCTTGGCGCCTGGAAAAAAAAACCTCCTGCTGTGTGTGACACGTGTGAATTAGCAACTCAGGAAGATTTCAGGTGCACGTCGAGTTAAAGAAAATGGGCCTTAAAATATCAGCGTCTAAATCACTCTAATCACACTTTTCCTATCCTAAAGAAGTCTTATCTTAATCATTGACCCAAATGCTGCTGAACAATTCCCCTCTTTAAAGAGCGCAGCAGCACAATGACCTCACTTTACAAATATGTCCTAAAACACACTAAGACACACACACACACACACACACACACACACACATGCTGGGGGGGGGGGGGGGGGGGGGGGACTGTATTTTCTGCAGAATCTCTTTTTTTCTCTCGCTCAGTGTGAGAGAGTGGAGATAACAGACATCGGTTCAATAAAGCAACCACTTGAGCAGCCTGCCCCCTCAGTTCACTTCAGTCCTCTATTTCCTCGGTAGATTGTCAGCACACATTGCCCGCTCCCCCCCCCCCCCCCCCCCCTCCCTCCATCTCGCCCCCACTCGCTCCATTCAACATTTACCCCCTGGCCACTTTTACACTCCTGGTCTTTTTAGTTTCCCCAAACATCCCCTGCTCACATCTATTTCTGTGACCCTCTCTCCTCCTCTGGGGACCAGCCTTTGATGCCCCCCCCCCTCCACCCGCCTCCTCGAGTGTTGATGTTGAGAAGAATGTAGCGCTGAGACAAAGAACTGAACATCCAAAGCTGCCCCGGCACCTTTTTTTTAAGGTGGTTCATGGGAGGAGATGTCAAACGCTGTGGGGTGATTTTTTACTTTAGGCCACTTTAACTCAGATTCATGTGAATGACCAATCTGGTACCAGTTTTACTTTTCTATGTGTCAAAGTGAGACGTGCTCACATCAGTCAGTGAACACTAATGCACTTACAATATGTTTTCAATGAAATAAAGTGAACAAGCTTAAAAAACAAACATTGTGTCAGACATTAAACTAGGACTGTTTGTCCATTTGGGAATTCTTTGCCTGTGGGAATGTTGTTGAATTTGTACGATTGCATTTCTTCTTTTGATTTCTGCTTCAGTGAAGGATTGAAGCAGTTTCTGCGTGATTTATTTTCTGAATTTGACGAGGTCATCTCAGGTGTGTGTGAGTGTGTGTGCCGCCTGTGGCTCTGGAGTGAGTCAGGTAAAGACGAGACCCGGGGCAGTCTTAAAGGGACAGAGCGAACCCCATGCATCAGTGCATAAAGGCCTGCAGTCACAGTTTTCCCCCTGAACTCTTTAAAATGCATTTTGAGGATTTGAGTCAGAACTGGTCCAGAGGTCAGAGAATATGCAGATGACGCTTCCTGTCCAGGTTCATCTGAATCTCTCAAACTAAAAAAGGTCCGTTGACAGAACCGGCCCCTTTTTGGAGGCCTTAAGGTGGAATTATTCTCTCTAAAAGTTGATGCATATAACTGTGCACTTTAGTAGAGTTGGGCCTCAATGCAAAGAACCGTAAATAACTTATTTCTGGTATGTAAAAGTCCAGCTTGAATAATCTTTGATGCACGGCAGAGATATTATTACATTTCATTACGTTCATTGAACTAAAGCATTTTGCAAAACTTGTCTGAAACCGCAGTGTGTTGCTTTCACATGAGTGTATAGGAAGACTTTCAAGGCAGTGTGGAAAGAGGGGTGAAAAAAAGGACTAAAAATAAAGACATTTATCAAAACTGTAACTTCAGCGTCGTCTTCAGAGGAGCCATGGTGTTACCTTTGAGGCGCTCGTTTACTTCCTGTGAAAAGTGGTCGATATGATTGACTTTAGTCGTCGTCGCTCTGATCAGCTCCTTCTGTGGAAAGTGTTCAAAACTTTCAGATGATTGATCTGTGTCCTTTAAGGGTAACGAGTCATGAATATCAGGAAGGAATCATTTCAACCAAGATGCTTTTAAAAGTATTAGTAATAAAAACTGAAATATGATAGAATGATCAGCAAAAATCAAATTCAGATCATTTTTGATTTTTCTTTGTGTCAGCATTCAGGATGTGGAAAAAGAGCCCTTTGGAAGGGGGAAAATATCTGCAGAAAGAAAGGAGTGTGCACAATCAAATGTGCCTGCAGGGGGGGGATTAACTTCTGACATCCATCTAATAATAACAGTGGCCTCAGCAGACCCAGTTTAAGACTGTGATACTGTTGATCCCCATATGGGCTTTCACAATAAATGACTATGAAACAGGACAAACAGTCCTGGGTAATATTCATCCCTGAGGTATAACACAATCTGCCCTCGTGTCTTTGCCTGAATATCGAGCGAGATTGCTTTAAACTGTAAGCTACTCATGGAAAAGATCTAAAATTAATCAGCAGGCTTGTTTGTCCCCTCTTAAGGCCGCGATAAGAAGGTTTTTGGTGCACGGGGAAGGGAAACATAAGAGGCTTTGGGGGCCGCTCATATTTAAAGAATCTGACATCTACCTGCCCTCTCAAATGGCGGGCAATTTTTTGACACTTCTGGCACGCAAAGCATAACCGTGCGACAACAGCCGCGGTCTCTCTGGCTCTGTTTTGATGCTGTTTACCTTTAAAGGACGTCTAAATGAAATTCTTCCTCCACAACAAAATCACAGACCAATTTATTTGGCAGCTCGAGTGTCTGCACATGGGCTGATTTCTCTCCTCATCTTTTTCATTTCCCCGTTGCCATTATCCACACGTATCATGTCGGAGACGGCTTGATGGACTCGATGTGTCGGAACGGCTCGTTCTCACATCCGTATCACTGCAGGACTCCCCGCCGTACAGCAGCGGCCTGTCAGCGCTAACACTCGGGGCCAGCTCTCTCGCTGTGATGGTCAGTTGGAGATTCGTTGTATTTTCATACAGTTATGGTTTCCCATTTCCCCCTCTTGATTGGAGCTTAAAAGCCAAAGCAGCTCAGGTCGTGCTGGCGTAAATCTCCAGGCCCATTAATCTGCCCCGGTGTCGTGTCTCGCCCAATCATCTCCTCATATTTGTGGTGGAAATTAAATGAGTGATATTGCACCGGCAGCAGCTCACCGACACCGCAGATTGAATGTTAAAATAGGTTGGCTGCTTTGTGCGTTTGCTGTTGATGATTCTCTTATGTATAAGATATAAAGGAGAAGCCTCTGTGGAGACAGTGAAGTCTCTCTGGTGCTTTAACTCAAATGGCCTTTCCCTCCTTTGTATTCTGCCTCATAACCTCTGAAATGTCTGGCAGGATGAATCACTGGGTATGTGAAACACGATTTGAAGTGATGGTTTGACAGATAGAGCTGGACACTGACTGAATAATAATTTGGTCATTTTCTCGATTCATTTCTTTGGGGCGGGGTGCTTGATGGGAGGATTAATATCAGTTTTAATTCTGTGCATTAAGCTCAGTTAAGTCTGAAACACGCCTAGCTTAGCATAACGACCATCGGCCCAAAGACCTCTCAGCACTGACACACTTGGAGTTGTTTAAAGGTGAATATTTTCCTCCTCAGCTGGAGTTTTTGAATCCAGTCTTTTTTGTTACCCTGTGCTGATCTTTTTGTTGGAAATCACAAAGATGATTCTGATAACTGGGGGTTTATTTTTGACCATAGCAGGTCACATCAGCTGGAACTAATTTACATTAAACCTGAGTGACTTGGTCATGGACCACGATTCATTTGGCTCTGATCAGGTTTGTGTGCACTCTTCAGTCAGGGTCTTCATTTTACCAAATATCATCTGTGAGGGCAGAAAAGATGCTCTGTGACCGTGGAGTTTCATTTACTGCTGTCATTCCAACAACTCCTGCAGAGCGTTAACGTCTTCTCCCTCCGTTAAGGTTCCCAAAAATTTCAGACCAATTTCCCAAGTTCTTACTTTTTTTAAATTTATTTTTTTTAGATTTATTTTTGGTCTTTTTTCCCTTTATTGGAGAGACAGGATAGAGTCAAAAATCGGGGGATGACATGCAAGAATGTAGCCACAGGTCCGATTTGAAGTCAGGCCGCCAGCTTCGAGGACTACAGCCTCTGTACATTGGGGCGCACAAGCTAACAGCTCAGCCATTGGCACCCCCAATTACCACTTTTTTAAAATTACAAATGCAATCAATGCCACAATGGAACAGCCGCCTCTCACATATGAATAGGAACAATGCTAAAACTCTAGTTTATTTTTCTAATCTTGTCACAATAACAAAACTCCACTTATTTTACTTAAATTAAAAACTAAAGGTTTGGGGCGCAGATTGCACAGCGGTTATGTCACACCTCATGCACAGAGGCATGAGGTGAGCCATCTGGGCGGCCAAGTTCAAGTCCGAAAATTCTGATGTCAAGTGCAAAAACCTGCAGTGCATCCAGTGTCCACTTGAGGCTGGTTGCAGAAGCCCTGGAAGTCACATCACATGGTTATTCTATCACTTTTAAAATGTTTCAGGTCATTATTATTTATCACCTGAAGAAGACCTCTGGTCAAAACGTTGTGATCGTGATGGAATCAAAACTTTTGGTTGGCCTTTGAGTAAGTGTGCCGGCATATCTCCTCTCTTAGTCTGCTGTTTTTGCATTTATCCTGATCAACACTTATTTTTAATCTAGAAAAATTACTGAGAAAAATCTTGATTGGAACCGATTTTTTATTAAAGTGAAGTATATCAAATATCACATGTTGAATCATATCTGGACTTATCATGGTACAAAAAAAATTAAAAACCAAATTTGAAGCAAGCAGCCTCATAAATCTGATGATACTTAAATAAACGTATCGAGCTTTACAATCCTCCAGGAAGAAAGTCAAATTTCACTAGTGGTCTGGTTCACCTCAATTCCTCCCAAATCTTGTTTTTCTCTTCTCTTCCAAGAAGGATTTGTTTCCCTCGGTCTATAACATAATTAAAAGATATCCTGTCTTCTTTTAATTTGGGACTATATAATATCTAATCCTCTCTTGACTTCAGTCTTAGCTTCCATCTTGGCCTCTTGATTTGATCTCCTATTCTTTCAATCTCCTTCTCAACAGTAATATCAACTCTCAAGATGACTGATGCTTTAATCCGCAGCATTAATCTCGGACTCGCTTTCTTAAGAAAATGCTGCTGTGGGGGGAGGGAAAGAGGTCACGGCTGAGGATTAACAAATATGTATTTTTTTGCAGTCTGTCTACACAATATCGCTGCACACTCCAAAGGTTAGCTCTTTGTTCAAAAACAGCACAAGAAACTGCAAACTGTTGACATATTCTCTGCTTGTCAAAAGGCGAGGCAGGCAACTGCTTGGGGTTCATAAACTTTTATCAGAAAAGTGGCCAAAATCTCTGCAATTTTTGCAATAACAGTCGTCTAAAAGGGCCCCATCTGACAGCACTCACTCTCGTTGCCCTGCCTGAGCGTTGCATGTATAATTGCTGTGAAAACCAAGGTTTGTCAGTGAAAGTCACCGTAGAAAAATGAAGAGGAATAAGCCGTCTTTCGTAGAGAGCGCCCTCCGAAAACATAGGGTCCAACTAGACTATAGAACCGCCACTGCTCACGCTCACATTCAATCATTACATTTAAAAGCAGGGTTGTTAATTTCCTCCAGATCCACTTTTTAAGATTTTGGTTGAAATTGTCTTTAGGTCCTGACAGACATTAATAACTCATGTTCTCTGAAAAAGGAACAAAGAAAATCCATCATCTGTAGCAGTTTGTAAGTCTGTAAAAACTTTGACCAATGTCTGCCACGAGGTACCAATCTGATGAACCAATCAGACGCCTCCCTGTCTCCCTGCTCGTTCTCTACCCCATGTAGTTTAGACTTTATACTGTGAGTTTATTTACCGCTGAATGACACATGAGACGACGTAGTTTCTACACAATGCAAGAGATGAGCTGAGGTCCACTTCTGGAGCAATGGCACTCGTGCATGTCAATTTAGAGGGAGCACAGAGGGGAGGGAGTGGGTGCAGACGGAGCACTGAGGGAATGCTACTTTCAAAATCAAGCTAGTTTTCAAAAATGACCAACCCTGCCTTTGAGCTATGAATGAGACGACCACTTGTTTCCATGTTTGCTGTTCACCTTTATTTAAATGTTCTTGGCATTGGTGGGTTCCTCTAGAAGGCAGAAGCATGATGAACCCACCACAAACGTCACACTTGGAGCAGAAAAAGAAAAGAAAACACTTTGGGGGGGGGAGTGAATACCGGGGACATGCAGCACTTGCAACACACAGCTCTATAACAGTTTAGAAAACAGCTGACAGAGGGGAGAGACAAGCAGACCAAACTTCCCTTCATCGCTTTATAAAAATGTGGATTCACTCCGTCATACATCCAGAAATGAAGTACAGGGTACATACAAGAACTTAAATCCTTTGTGGCAAATAAACTCAACAGATTTCAATACAATTGGACAAAATGGATCGTTTGTTTAAAAAGTGAAAAAAGTTGAAAACGAGATAATTATCTGAAAGAAATATAGGAAGGAACATTTTAGATTTATGAAGTCAAAGTTCCATTTTTGACTGTTGTGGTAATTTCAGTGATCACTGATTGATTTACATGTACTGTAGGCAGCTTGTCCTTAACTTCTTTTCAAAATAAAATATCCGCTTTCTCACTAATGGAAGAACGTTAGGTGGTAGGAGAGTAAAGGATTGTGGCCATTACCAAATTAAAACCCTTTGTTGGTAACATAAGAGATCCAACTTGTATCCTCTTTGATTTATAACCCTCTCTTGCAACTGACAAATTTGACAATTTTCTCTTTGAGATATTTTTTCTTCTACTTTATTCTGAAACCATTGTGCCATTTTAAGACCAGCAGCTGAACTTTATTTTGGAAACCGTGAATGTGTTATTCCTCACTTGGAGAAACAAAGTGTGAGAGTGATTTTTTTGGTTGCACTTCACCTACGTTGGCAACATCAGCAGGTCAGTCCTGCGTCTCTTTTGAACAACTTTATGGAGGAATTCTGTTTTGTGCACTTTGGCACCCCCCGATGGTCCAAATGCAACTGCCCCGTCGTAAAACACAGTGTATTGACCTAACCAGTTCGGTGTTGGACTTTCAGCCTACTCTTTCACTAAATCTCGCCAACGTGTGAAAGCCTGTCCAATATTTACTCGAGTCGCTCTCTCTTTTATTCTTCTTAACTCTATCCCTCACCGTCCTCTTCCGTCTCTTAGCCTCAGCCATTCATCAAACAGTACTAAGATGGGATTGCTAACTTATTTTTGGCTGAAAACTGGTGTGGAAACTAGACCTGTAAAGCCGTATGCACTTCTCACTAGAGAACCACAACCTGCTGCTGTAAAAACTCCAGATGGAGTTGGGGTGAGCTGCTGTTTGAATGCAGCAGGTCATATTCAGGTTAAAAAAAATAAAATTGCCTGAAGCAGGGCCAATGACATTTATATCCCGCAGTTAGTCCCATCTTCAAACACGGTAGCACTGATATATAAAGGCAAAACACTGTGCCTATATAAAGTGTTGGACTCTTAACGATTAACCAGCAACCTGTCATTTCTGCACCTTCTTTTTTAAACGTCATGTCTTGCCTTGCCTGAGTGTGTAACTGAAGCTGTTTTCACACATGCACCTCCTGAAAATGTCTAGAAAACTTCAGGACAGGCACACACCCTGAAATCTTCCTGAATTGCTTTACAATGAGAAGTTTTTCCTGTCTGATCAGATGGGAAGTGGGAGGGATCTTCCACTCTCCGTCTGACAGTGAAATTATTATTTTTTAGCCGTTTTCACTTTTGCCCTCCTGAAAATGTCAAAATGATTTCAGGGAGGACTGCTCCGGTCTTGTGCATACTGTCTTTACACCATGCACCGGTCACTGGATATAAACGTCACCGACCTCTCCCACTTGCTCGAGGTGAATTCTCCTGATTATATCCTGCTGTGTTCTCAGCTCACTCTGACTATATGTAGAAAAAATACTGGGAGGCTGGCAGGAGAAACTCCGGGGAAAATGTGGCTGTTTGCGTTCACACATGCAGCTCCTCGTGCAAATATCAGAAGTTTTTCAGGAGTTTTCTGTAAATGTTAAAGCCTTAATTGTGATGGACATATGAGAATATGAAATTCATGAAGATTTCAGGGGCAGCCTATCCTGAATTTTAAAGAAATTTTCCGAGGTGCTTGTGTGAAAACAGCTTTAGCTACACACTCAGGACCGATGCATGTCTGGATGTCTACTTATGATGTTCTAACAGCCTTCATTACGTTTGCACCTTCAAACAAGTCTGTATGGAAATATGGGGGTGAACATGGTGGCCTCTGCTCTTACGGCTTTAATTGTTAAATAATAATAATTACAAATTCACTCACGTGCCACCGTGCTAAAATTAATGCAGTTTAATCAAACAGTCGTGAAATCAAGTCTACCTTCATGAAGGTTAAAGTGTGTCAAATCAAGTTTCTGTTCAACCATACATTTTGAAGTGCCGCTGAATTATATTGCATTTTCTTACAGATGTTTCTATTTCTTTTATTGTCCACCCTATTTATTATAACAGCGAGGGCAGCTAATAAACAATACAGGTCAACAGCATCACAAACTGCATCCTGCAAAACAACAATTCAGTTGAATTTGTGCTACACAACGGCTAAAAACAAGACATAGTAAGACCTCATTAGACACTATTTTGCTAACAGATTTTTCACCAAGTGAGAAGTGATGAACAAAGAGGACACTTGTGTTGAACAGTTGGACAAGATGGAGTTGATCTCCATATGATAATAGTAAGAGCGCCAACATGAAATGTGAAGGTTAATATGCAGAATCATGTTCTCAGTTTGTGTCACTATTTTACTAGAATTATACAATTTTTTGCACCGCTCAGCGATTTCTTCAACGATGCCTGGATATCATTTGTGACTGTCAGAGACACACTTTGCAAAGTAACCCTAGAACAAACGAAAGCCGTTACTGTGACATCATGTTTCAGCCAATCACTCTAAATATACATTTTTTTATTGTTTAAACATGATACGGGTCCACTGAGTGACCATTCATAGCTATACAACACACATCGTAGCTGCACCAACAGAAGCAGAACACAAAATAAACATAGCATTGTTCATAAACATAATTAATTAAAAAAAAAGATCATTCATATTGCTCATCAAAATCGAGGAGATACTTTAGAAACGTCCAATGAGTTTTGCAGTTTAAGGGCAAGTGTCCATTAACGCCGTTTTTTTTTGGACTGGCAGCGGCCGCGACCTAAGTTTCAGAGTGCTTCTCATAGGTGCTTGCTGTTGCTATAGGTTATGGAAGTTGACTTCTGCTTCCCTCTGTAGTGACAGGTCTTTTATATAGCTCCATGTGCTTAATAATTTTCTTTATTGGAGGACATTTCGCCAAGACAACATGAAAATAAAGTCGAGGAATTTGAAGCTTCATCAAACGGCAACTGGACTTGGTTGAAGATCTCTTCTTCAGTTTTGGTATAACAGGTGGACAGAGCTACAAATTTAAGCCTGACTCGCATCAGAGTCGTTAGCTGAGTCCATTTTTAGCTCCGTCCACCAGGTAGTTTAGAACTGAAGAAGCCTTTCGAAGGAGGAGAGGTGAAACCTCCTCAAGATCTTCGACCAAGTCCAGTTGCCTTTGGATAACGCTTGGAATTTCCCATGACCTGGATGACTGAGAACCTACACAGACAATGTAAAGGAATCCTTACCCTGCATTAGCAGCAGCTTTGGACCTGAAAGTGTACCCTTGTAAAGACAAATCAGATTAGTTTTTCCTCTTGCGTTGTTGTTGACGAGGATGATATAAGAGGTCCTGCCTTTTCTTGATTTGATTGGAAAGCGAGGAAAAAGTGAGATTGTACGAGTGTGGCTTGGATGCTGAGCACTGAAAATGCTAAACAGCATTGGTTTTTGTATTGAAAATTGGGACTTGGAGTGCACAAAAGGTAGTTACTGGATATTTGGATCTGTTGGATGGTGAACAGCTGATATAGCATTCATTTGCAGGATATTTAGGAAACTTTTGTTTCCATTATTTAATTGGAAGAATAGTCTTGAGGTCTGAATCGTTTGACTGTTTTCGTAGTTATTCTCTTGAACTGGCTAAAACAGGTTGCTATTCTATATAATCCTTTTTACGTGTGGAAGAAAACTGAGAAACAAGCAACAGAAAAGCTCCTCTACAAAGACTGTGGACACAAGAAGGTACAACAAAGTATTTTGCATGCCTTCCATTGATTAACCTCATTCTGATGCAATCTCCTGCCTTTATTATTCCTCATTTACAAGGCTGCTACACATGGTGAGTGATCATTGTCACATTTGTGCTTGTCTCAAACTCTTTTTGATATTATAGACACATTTTTGTTCCTATTTCAAGAGTAAGCAATCATTGTTGCTTAAGGTTAGAGCTTTGGGACGTTGACCAAATTGGTAGATGATGATGTCCTGACTGAATGAAGTCTATATATATATATATATATATATATATATATATATACTATATATTTTTTGCTGCATCCAACAGATTATGCATAAGCAACAGGATTAAAGGCTGTAAACTTTAAAAATGACCACAAACCATTGATGGACTGTGATAGAAAGGTGCATGAGGGTGCATGCAAGAGGGTGGAGACAGACAGCATCAGACAGGGGGCACGACCTCAAAGTGTTGGCTGCTCTGTTGGTGATTATACCTTCATTAGTTGGCAAACCTCTTTGCCATGCCAATGTTACAAGCTTTTAAGGAGGTCTTCACTGTAAGTGATCGATGACGCTCATCCAATGATGATGGGAGGATGTCATTGCTAATCAATCCAACCCTACTTCCTGTAGAAGTGGGCTTTTTGGAGTGTTAGTTAGAATAGAAGGATCGAAGTTCAGTGAGCCTACATTGGAAATGTCTAAATCCAAAGAATGGATGTGGAAGCCTTGCATCATGCAAGTTATAGAAAAAAAAACACATTTTATGAATTCAGATATGAATTTTGAACTCTTACAGGAATTGACAAAGCAAAGAATGGAGGGAACACGTTTGGATGTTTGACCTCAGGGGAAGGCTGCATGGGTTCTCAGGCAGTACACCGCTCACTCTCCTGAAAAGCTTTGACATTCTCTTGATTTTCAGTCTCTTTGTTCTAGTTATCGTCATCTTCATCGCTGTCTCTCATGGAAATGCCCTGCATCCCTCCTTCTCTCACTGACGCCGTGGCTTCTTCCAAGGTCAGTCGGTTCCTCACCGTGTCATACATCTTACTGTTTAATGTGGAGTCCAGCACCCCTTGGAGACGGAAGTCACGATACTTTTTCTAGAACAAATAAACAGACAAAAACCATTGGTAAAGGTAAAAGAAAGCGCTTTACAGGTTTCTAGAGAAAGAGGGCGTTTTGACAGTGGATCATTTGAGGTTAATCACATAGATTAAGCAATATACACAATTATTTATTCCCTGAGATACTTAAAATAACCAAATTCAGTTGTGTCTGTGTCTCTCTAGGGACTGTATCTGAGATAACTTCACTCCATTTTTTTCGCTATTCGAGGTTGACCATTGCACTGTTTGTTGCTTGCACAGGCTTGTAGTGTAGTTGTAGTTTAACTCGATCTACACAGTCCCATTACAACCACAAGTTGGACAGCTACAACCATTTGTATCCAAATTAGATATAGGTTAAAAGGAGATGACTACATAATGTTCCAGAAGGGTGGGGTGGTAGTTTGGTTTTTGGAGTGGTTTGTTGGTTGGTAGAATGGTTGGCTGGTAAGCTGGTGGGGTGGTTTGTTGGTTTGTGGAGTGGGTTACTGGGAGGTTGGTGGAGAGTTTACTTGGTGGGGTGGTTGGTTAGTTGTTTGGTTTGCTGAGTAATTAGTTGGTTTGTGGAGTGGTTGGTTGGTTGGGGGATTTGATGGTTAGTTGGTTGGTTTGTGGGATAGTTGGTTAGTTTTTTTGAGTGAGTGGTTGGTTGATGGAATGATTTGATGGGTGGAGAATTTAGTTGGTTGTTGGAGTGGTTGGCGGAGAGGTTGGTTGGGAGGTTGGATGGTTAGTTGGTCGGTGGGATGGTTGTTGGAGGGATGGTTGGTTTGTTTGTGGAGAGGTTAGTTGGGCATAGCGATGGTTTGTGAAGGGGTTGGCTGGTTAGTTGGTGGGGTGGTTGGTTTGGTTGGTTGATTGGATGGTCAGTTGGTTGGTCTATATATCTGATCTCATTTAGCTTACAATATATTCTGATATGAGGATATTGCTGTCTCTCATTATGAATGCCTTCACTGTACCATAAAGGTCAAATGAAAAAGAAAGCGTATCAAGTGCAGATAACAATGAAACCACTTGATTTGTAAAAAGAGGAGAATTTAACAATCATGGAAGTGAAATTCATCGCGAAGCAGCAAATAAATGATCAAATGTTCCACTAGAAGATTTGACCCTTTAATGTTTTACACACTTTTACAAACTTTTTGAACTATTCATGACAATAGTTGATAGAAACATTTGGTTTGTGTGTACAGCTCTGGAAAACGGTAAGAGACAACTGCAAAAATATTTTATAGTTTTTCTCTGTTTCTGCTCTTTAGAGGTTTGTTGTTTGGAGTAAAATTTTAAAATGTTTGTTCTATTGCATACAAAATCTCTGCCGATTTTCGAAATTGCGGATAAAACGTCCTCATTGAGCTGTTTTTATTATTTTATTATTTTTTAGCCACAGAACACTTGATTATTAAATTATTGTATTATTAAATCATTTTTTGTGTAATAACCCTGATTGTTAATTCCAGTGGCTCTAATTTAAGGAAAAGTCTCTTTTTTTTCCAGAGCTGTAGGCATGAGATTAAAAATTAAAAATATCAAATGAAGTGTGCAGAGGTTCTAACCTTGACAACCCTGATGAGAATCTTCAGCTGATAAACATGGAGCTGCAGGTCCATGCGGTCAGTCAGCCATGTTCCCAAAAGGTTCATAGTGCTGGTGTACCATTGCTGATGGAGACACAAGAACAAAGAAGGTTTCATTATCTGATATTCAATTCAGTAAATGCACACAAAGCATGATGATATCTTAAACAAACACATCAAGAAAAACATTTTTAACTCTCAAATATGAATCCACAGCCCTGGAAATTAGTATCTGAAATACATCCACTTTGTTCACGTTGTATTTGGCACAGAGAGCACGTCATGTCATCCCTGCAGTGTGTAATCCTGGCTGAGTTTCCTTGTCGATCATTGAGGATGAGGCCAGAGGGACAAAGCTGACAAACAGATCCTCAGCAGAAAGACGTCTCTAATCTGAGATGTTCATGTCATGTCGGTCGCACGGCCTCATCAAGCCATGAGAAATTGACACATCATGCAGAGCAGGCGCTCCTCTAAAGCAGGGGGGTTGTTGCTGCTGCTGCAGTCTTCCCTGGGACCCAAGATTAGGAAACAGTCTCTTCTACCCATCAGATATTCCCGTAGGCTAAGGATCTATTTAAATCTGGATTGCGGTCTCCAGGACGATGCATCAGCCAATGAGGCATCAGATAATAGTTAACCTAATAAATGGTACTGCTTATTATGCTGTTGGTGCACATCAACGTGTTTCGCCCTGGGCACTTCAAAGTCCATTATAGAAATCCATCGGTGAGTTTGCAGCAGCATTTTTTGACTTTTCTACATATGTCTTGAGTCTCTTTTTTTTTTTTTTTTTTTATTCGATCGTATGAAATCAACAATGCTCAGCAGTTTTATAGAGTATATAGTCTGATATGTCTTTTGCTTTTAGTCATGGCATTAATTAAGATAAGTGAGAATCAGAAATCTCATTACCTGTTTCAAAAAGCCTGGTGTTATAGTGCTGAGTGAAGTCAGTTATTCACTTTGATAAGTCTAATATGCATGTAAGTATGCTCACATTCAGGACATCCAAAAATGGCTCTGACACATTTAATTTGTTTTTTTCACAGCTTATGTTGCCGCTTAGTGCTTACATTTCATTAATTAAAAAAATAGTATGTTTTACCCTTTTTAATAATTTACAAATACTAGAGACAAACACTAAAACATGGTTTAAAAAAAACTAAATTAGAAAAAGATCAAATTGACAAAGGTGTTCCGATACTTGGCCATGATCTTTTACATTTGCCTGGGATGTGTGTGTTTAACCGTTCAAACGGTGCTCAAACTGCAATGCAGCCACCCGTCACTATCTGATGAGTGGGCACCTTGTAGCGGTTTATCAGGCATCTCAAGACCGCTCTTTTCCTGTTGTTAAGTTAAAAGTTTGTTTGAGACAGCATTTCCAATATGGCGACCGCCATCAATGGGCTTCAAAACACCTCCACTGACCTTACAGCCGTCTTTTATACAGTCTTTGGTCTGCACTTATTTAGTTCCATGGACCACAGGTCTGCGTCTTGTTACTTCTTGTATACAGAGGGGTTACAAACAGAAACATGGAATTTTACTGACTGCTCTATTTAGACGCGTCTTCTTCAAACAGTGACCTCTGCGAGGCACAGCGAGCACAGCAGCCACACACAAACAGCCGAAAGGCTGCAGATGTTTCTCTGTGGGCCCTGGCTGTTGCCAGTCTAATTGATGGATAATGATGAGCACGGGCTGATACTAATAGAAGCTGACTTTCAACAGTCAGGGTCACAGCAGAAAGGATGGGGGGCTGGAGGAGACTGGGAAGAGAAATGAAGAAGAAGGGGGTGGAAGTGTGTCTATGTGAGTGTGTGTTGCTAAGAGATTGGATGCCATGGGGTCATTTCTAACTTGTATAAGGGTTTATCCTTGAAAGGTAAACATTTTTTCTGCCAGACTTATGAATATATAAGATCTGTTGTCCAAAGTGTTTGAGACTATGTAGTAGACAAGTAGAAACAATCACAAAGGTAATTCTTGTGCCAGGTTGCTCCAGCATTAGAGTACAGAAAAGACACAAAGGAGCATCACATGTCAGTGAAATACAAAAGAACATAGAACATAAAGTTCATTAATTGTAGTAGAGGAGGGGGGGGGATGAAACCAGGCCTGAAAAGGGATAAATATGGGTAGAATTGAAGTTTCTGAGCATTTTCTTTGTAACATAAATAATGTATTGATAACAGAAGTCAATATCACAGAAGATTGAAGGAATGAAAACAAAAAGATAATCAATCGATATACTCGTGCTTCAAAACTGGGGCGAAATGGTAAATGGACTTGTTAAGCTCTTTTCCAGTCTTCAGACTACTCAAAGCGATTTTACACTTCAAGTCACACCTACACATTCACACACTGATGGCAGAGGCTGCTGTGTGGAGTCCATCAGAAGTAACTAATCCCATTCATAAGCATCCACACATCCATTGAACCATTGACCTTCCAGTTGGGAAACGACGTCTCCACCACCTGAGCCACAGCCGCCCCCTTACATAAGAAACTAGCTAAATGTTAGCTTAAGAATCTAATTAAAAAATGAAGAAGGAGGATCACAAATGAATAGCATCCATTCATCCATCCATTCTCCATCATCCTTTCATTCATCCATCCATCCTTTCATCCTTTATCCATCCTTTCATTCATCCTTTCATTCATCCATCCATCCTTTCATCCTTTATCCATACTTTCATCCATTCATCCATCCATCCACCCTTTTATCCATCCTTTCATCCATCCATCCATCCTTTTATCCATCCTTTCATCCATCCAACCATCCTTTATCCATCCTTTCATCCATCATCCATCCTTTTATCCATCTGTCTGTCCATCCATCCATCCATCCTTTTATCCTTCATTTCATCCATCCATCCATCCATCCTTTCATGCATCCATCCATCCATCCATTCTTTTATCCATGCTTTCATCATCCATCATTTCATCCATCCATCCATCCTTTATCCTTCCTTTCATCCATGTATCCAATCTTTTTATCCATCCTTTCATCCATCCATCCATCCTTTTAGCCATCATTTCATCCATCCATCCTTTTATTCATCCTTTCATCCATCCAACCATCCTTTCATCCATCTGTCTGTCCATCCATCCTTTTATCCTTCCTTTCATCCATCCTTTTATCCTTCATTTCATCCATCCATCCATCCATCCTTTCATCCATCCATCCATCCTTTTATCCATCCTTTCATCCATGTATCCATCCTTTTATCCATCCTTTCATCCATGTATCCATCCTTTCATCCATCCATCCATCCTTTTATCCATCCTTTCATCCATGTATCCATCCTTTTATCCATCCTTTCATCCATGTATCCATCCTTTCATCCATCCATCCATCCTTTATCCATCCTTTCATCCATCATCCATCCTTTTATCCATACTTTCATCCATCCAACCATCCTTTTATCCATCTGTCTGTCCATCCATCCATCCATCCTTTTATCCTTCCTTTCATCCATCCATCCTTTTATCCTTCATTTCATCCATCCATCCATCCATCCTTTCATGCATCCATCCATCCATCCATTCTTTTATCCATGCTTTCATCATCCATCATTTCATCCATCCATCCATCCTTTATCCTTCCTTTCATCCATGTATCCAATCTTTTTATCCATCCTTTCATCCATCATCCATCCTTTTATCCATACTTTCATCCATCCAACCATCCTTTTATCCATCTGTCTGTCCATCCATCCATCCATCCTTTTATCCTTCCTTTCATCCATCCATTCTTTTATCCTTCATTTCATCCATCCATCCATCCATCCTTTCATGCATCCATCCATCCATCCATTCTTTTATCCATGCTTTCATCATCCATCATTTCATCCATCCATCCATCCTTTATCCTTCCTTTCATCCATGTATCCAATCTTTTTATCCATCCTTTCATCCATCCATCCATCCTTTTAGCCATCATTTCATCCATCCATCCTTTTATTCATCCTTTCATCCATCCAACCATCCTTTCATCCATCTGTCTGTCCATCCATCCTTTTATCCTTCCTTTCATCAATCCATCCTTTTATCCTTCATTTCATCCATCCATCCATCCATCCTTTCATCCATCCATCCATCCTTTTATCCATGCTTTCATCATCCATCCTTTATCCATCCTTTCATCCATCCATCCATCCTTTTATCCATCCTTTCATCATCCATCCTTTTATCCATCCTTTCATCCATGTATCCATCCTTTTATCCATCCTTTCATCCATGTATCCATCCTTTCATCCATCCATCCATCCTTTATCCTTCCTTTCATCCATGTATCCATCCTTTTATTCATCCATCCATCCTTTATCCTTCCTTTCATCCATGTAACCATCCTTTTATCCATCATTTCATCCATGTCACCATCCTTTTATCCATCATTTCATCCATCCATCCATCCTTTTATCCATACTTTCATCCATCCAACCATCCTTTCATCCATCTGTCTGTCCATCCATCCATCCTTTTATCCTTCCTTTCATCCATCCATCCATCCTTTTATCCATCATTTCATCCATCCATCCTTTAGCCATACTTTCATCCATCCATTCATCCTTTTATCCATCCTTTGTTCCATCCATCCATCAGAAGGTTTTTTTAATTATTGTTTTCTATTGATTGATTGATTTCATCGCATGATACCAATCTTTGTTGTGTTTGAGTAAAAAAAAAAAAAGATACATATTTCTGTCTTTAATGTCAGCATCGATGGTGATCCATCTTGTGCAAACACTGGATTAATCATTAAATGAGATCACCATAAGCAGTGGCAGCTCATAGCCATAATAAAATCAACACTTTCATTCGTCAAACACTCTTTTTCAAGGCGAACGTTTTTGTGCAAATGTCGTGCACTGTAGAAGACACAAGACTGAATGTCACAATAACAGTCAGAATAATTTGGCATCACTAGAGATAGACTTTTGAGTAGCTGTGTGTTTCCTCTTACTATGAATCATTATGGTGCAACAAAACTATTCTTTATTATAGACCAATTTTAACTTTTAAGACCAAGACAACAAAGTCCCCCCAATATTTCAACCTATGGCGGCTGTAGGGAGAAAATGAGCAGGTCTACATGTAGGTCAGGCTCAGGCAGTAGAAGATCGGGTGAAAGAGAAGAAGGCTGAGCCGAGGCAGAGCCGGGGTGAATCAGTGAGGCGACCTGGTGCCAGAAACTTCCTATCTGTCGCTGTGTGCCTGTGAAGGCTTCGGCGTGGCAGCAGGCCTGTGATCTCGCCCCGAGCACAACCACCCGTCGAGAGGCCAGGCCTGGAGTGACTGATCCACTGACTGGCTGCTCTCCCTCTTCCCATCATCCTCCTTCTCCATCACTTCTCCTTTTTTTTTCTTTTTTTTTTTAACTACGACTTTACACCGTGCCACACACAGCTCCCATCTGCAGCCATTTTTTTTGCAGCAGCCATTTTGTGTGGTTTTCCGCTTTACTCCTCTTCATTTTGTACAAAAAAAGTCGAGGCGGTTATGTCACCAGTCTTCTCGCTGCCATGACTGGCATTTTGGAGGTCTGACAGGGACATCTTATGTAAACGTAGTGGCTGTGGCTTTTCATCAACTTTTAGATCTTTTCTATGCCAGCTTCAATGGAGTTCTACATCTGTTTAAAAACAATAAAATAAAGAAATTATCGAACAGAATCATCTAATGCCGCTTACA
The DNA here is from genome assembly GCF_963930695.1 of Labrus bergylta. Lineage (NCBI taxonomy): Eukaryota > Metazoa > Chordata > Actinopteri > Labriformes > Labridae > Labrus > Labrus bergylta. The sequence goes on from NC_089199.1 coordinate 29,943,788, forward strand.
GACTGCTGTTCTGCACTACAAAGTTCCATCATTAGTACCCCTTTTTACTTATTGCATACGTTACTGTGTAATAATAATGTCACAGTGAGTGAATTTAAATTGCATTAGGGCATTGCGTAACACTGAGAGCGGGCAAAAGGTGAAAAGGTGTGTGTGAGCTCACAGCGGGAGATCCACATACACTCAGGCCTGCAAACACACACAGCACTGTTCCGCCTCGGCAGATCAAACGTTACACACTGACAGCTCGTTCCCCCGTTACATCTCTGTCACCACCTCTGATGGCGGATCAGCAGAGGAGCGACTTCACCCTACCATTCTGGCTCCATGCGTTAAACTTTGCACATGAGGTGTAACAGGTGCGCAAGTATTCAGGCTCCAATATAAAATAAAAGGGCAGCGTTTGTGTTCTGAAGCTTACTTTTGAGATTTTATGAAACTTAAAAAGTCTTGAATTAAGTATTTGTTGCCTTTATTGGAGAGATAGGACAGTGGAAAGTCGGAAATCTGGGAGAAAGAGAGATGGGAAAGACATGCTGGAAAGGAGCCACGGGCCCGGGCAGCCGGCTTGGAGGACTATAGCCTCCGCACTTGGGGCGTGCACACCGACCAATGCGCCACCAGCGCCCCCCGAATGTGTTAAACTCAATGTCCACCACGTATTCATGATGAAGTCGTCATGAAAAGTCAATAAGTCGTTCACATCCCTGTAATTCTCTTGCAATATTGTAGCTTCTGATGTAACCACGGGATGATTATCAGTTGAAATGCTAATGCTCTCGTCCTCCTGGAGGGAATTATCTTCAAGTCATCTTGAAAGGAAAGTAATAAGAGAGAGGCTTCCAAGTAAGAAGGGCTTCACAATGTATGCACAATCAGTGACACAGCTGTTCATTTCCACAGCTGTTTCAACTGACTCTGAGCTGTAGACAACAGCTTATGTGACGCATCAACCCTGGTTTTTTCCAAGCATTCCCTGCCTCTGCTTTCTGAAAGGTTGTGTCCTCCTCGGATTTCTTTTTTTCATGTTGCTTAACATCAAAATGCTGTTAACCTCGAATTTGTTAATAAAGACGTTAACTTTGATGTCAGTTAGTCAGTAAATTCTGACTGGAGTTGTTTACACCTATAAATAATAGACTGTAAGAAGCAGAGGTCGCCATAGTTTGTCCATTGGTTTGTGGGCCATTATTGGGAAAGCTTGAGTTGGCATTTTGACACCATATTGGTTTTTGGGTCAGCCAGATGTTGGGAACGCATTTTCATACCGCTAAGTCAGTAGACGGGTTGCAATGACAGCATCTCCACATGGTTTATTGTGTTTTTGACTCTTAATGAGACCATTATTTGCAAAATGGACATCATGCTGTATTGAGGATGACTTGAAACAAGCATAAACTCTTCAGGAAAATGTTTACTGAGGCAAGTGTGAAATAGTCCATTTTTTAAATCCCTCCCTTCCAACTTATTTCCTATCCAAATTTCCTAACTGCATGTAAAAATACTGATTGATATCTACCTCTAGCTGTAAGAAAGTAGGCTTACCGCACTTCCCAATTGGCTTCACTTTTGAAACCAAGAGGCTATCTCCACCGCTTAAATTCACACCATTCGCAAACCATTACACACCCAACACCCATGAGCCTTGATGGATGTCACTATGGGGAAGTGTTGTACCATCTCAAATTATGTTTAAATTCAGACATGGCACCATAGCTGCTGAACATTTTAAAATGAACCAAGCAGTAACCCTAACTGCTCCAGCTGAGTCATTTTACATTTCATTGGGGCATTGAGTGAAAGTAACAATATGCTCCTCAAGGGGAACAGCTGATTTGATGATTATGGCAACACATCGCTAAGTTACCGACTATAGGACTTAAAGGTGACCTATATGAGTGGTTGCTGTACAAGCTGTTGATGGTCGTTGCTAAAATGAACTAACATGTATGATGTTTTTTTGACTATTATTTCATTCAGAAAGAGTTCCTAACATTTAATTGTGAAAATAACAACAGTAATTCCATAGAGACATTAATAGATTACACTCAGTAAAAAACAAAAACATCCAAACCTAGTTGTCTGAAGAATGACTGAAAAGACTTCCACCATAGTTTCTCCAACTTCTCCACACGGGTCTTAAGGCTTCTGAGTGGAGTGTGCGGTCTTGTTGGATTTTATAGAAATTATAGGACACAACCGCCAACATAGTCATTGCTTTTCATCCTTTTTTTTCCTCGTATTTTCTGCTCTGTTTCACCAAGTTTTTTTCTCACTTACACTCCTAACAGGAAGGCTGTTTTTTTGTGTGCCCAGACTCTACCTTCTTCCCTTCCAAATGGTACTCTTTACACCATTTCTGTACTGATATTTCCCCCTTCTCTGACTCACAACTTTCAAAGCTCCTCAACTCCGTCTACTTCCACATAGCATCATGCAAAAGCTGCAGTTTCTCTTCAAACCCTGGCACGCGGTTGCTGTCCTTCAGGGCTGGATTAAGACGTTGTAGCGTTCACATAGTTTAAAGCCACATTGACGTGTGATGGGGCTCGTCAAAAGAACAGTGATGGCCCCTCTTGCTTTGTTCCGCTTGGCAGGAACTAACAAAGAAATTCATCAGAACCGACCAATTCATCCGAGCTCTCTTTTTTTTTAGGGCTGCTTGGGGATCAGCAGGGGGCTAGCGCTCGCTAACAGCCAAAACGAGCGTAATATGGCTCTGAATACATAATGCCGTAACAAGACAGAGATCAAATCTGTGACATTCTAACGAGTTCCATCTGAAGGAAATGCTCCCATCCCTTCGACCGGGTTATCTGCCTGTGTGTGTGCGTGCTCCCATTTGTGTGTTTTGCCACCTCCTGACACGCTGATGAACCCCTACCTATACACAGGCGACATGCACGCCCTGCGGAACACCACACACACACACACACACACTCCCACATACAGAAATATACATCTGCCATTCCATCCCCCTTCGAGCGAGAGCTGGGAGACAGTACGACCTCCTGCCCCCATCTGACACCAACCCACCCATCCCACTAGAACCACCCCCACCCAGCGACACACTTACACACACAAACCTCGCCTTGAAGCCAGCGTTCACACCCAAGTCTTCACATGGCGCCCAGCAGGGGTTGGGAGCTGCCACCAGCAGGATTTGATGCAAAAAGTGGCACACCTCTCCTCCCGACTCCCCCTCCCCATCCACCTACTCACTCACCTCTTTTATGACCCTTTTGCATATATTTACTGTTGGCGTAATCAGTGGGAACTGGCCTTTTTACATCAGAGGGACAAAAGACACAGGAGACATCTTTCATTTTACTCTGAGGGCACTGTTGTAAATAATAAGCAGAAAGCTTCAACAGAATTTAAAAGTAATTATAATAATCACTTTATAATTTATAATTATAATAATCGCATACTATACAAATGCCCCTTTAAGGACTACACTCAACGCAAAGTTAGGATCAAGAATGATGCTTTTCTGTTAACGTTTCCTCATCTTTATACTCTGTTGAGTCTATAAGACCAACCAAAACCACTCTAGTTGCAGGCATTGCTTCTGTGCAACTGTGTTGAGATTTGCCAGCCTTACATATGGATCAATAAGTGGCAACTTAGACTGAACAGATAATTGGTGTTTTCACACAAGCACAAAACTCCTCCAAATTTCCCAAAATGTTCGGCGTGAGTCGATGTGTGAACGCAGCAGGAAATATGAGGGAATGTTTTTTTTCACAGGGCAGCAGGGTGATGACATATACGGGACCCGTGCACATAGTGGAGCCACTACTATTTCCTACTTGCAAGTTTGGTCTTGTACTGTGAATAAGTCCAATTACATGTAGAATTGATTTGAAGCCAGAAACTGTCATTATAGCTCGGCGCAAGATTTCATGAGCAGTGTGTCAACATTGCTTTTACCGCTTTCATTAGCCGTTTTCACTGATGCACTCCTGCAAATTTCTTCTTCTAGACTTCTCCTGAAATCTTCCTGAGTTGGTTGTTCACACATGCACCTCACAGTTGGAGACTATTCCTGTCGGACAGGACGGGCCATGATGTAAAAAGAACAACAGACGATGCAACGGAGTCCGCTATAAGAAGCAATAATGAGAATGTTTTGCTTTCGTATCAATGCTACCTTGAATTAGACAGAATCACAATAAAAAACAAAATAGTAGAGAATAAGATGAACAGAAAACATAATAAAGCTGTTTCGTTATGTGCATTCAGATCGCAATGGTGACATGCACATAGTCTGTGGTCATTCGCCAATTGCAGGATATAAACGTCACCAACCCCTCACGCTCACTTGTGGTGAATTTTCATGAATATTTCCTGCTGTGTTCTCTGGCCGAGCTTCACGTGGAAAAAAAAATTGTAAGGGGGCTGGCAGGCAAAAAAGTCAGAGTGAAACCTGTATCTGTTTGCGTTGACACATGTCGCTTGGCAGAAAATTTAATTGGGTTTTCAGGAGTTTTGTGCAAGTGTGAAAGCACTGATTGTTTATCTGAGTGATTGAAACTGTATATTAATAAACCTATGAGTACCTCTGCTTTCTGTAAACAGGTCCTGCTCTTGATTAAAGGTAGGATAAAGATGCTTTTAAATTGCATTGGAGTAACAGGGGCTAATAAGAAAAGCATATTTACACACACACACAAACACACACTAGCACAAAACCCCCAAAAAGCCAACTGATTTGTTAGGTCAGAGGCCCTCTTTTGTGCGGCGGCTCAGGAGCTTTTGTGCTGCTGAGAGCCAGGAATGTTAGAGCTGAGGAGGGGCCTCACCTCACCGCAGGGGGTACACGGGGATTACAAGCAACCTGGGACTCTGCCTCTTTCTGCCTCTACTGCTGCTCCTGTGTGTGTGTGTTCAAGCATGGGTGCGTTTGTTTGTGCTTTCAAAAATTAAGAGCCCTGTGAAACCATAGTACCTGTTATGAAGGATTAAGGCTGACAGCTTTAAAAAGCACAAAACAGTTGACATTGGATTCTACTGTTCAAATTACCGTCTCGTTTATTGCTTGTTCTGACACGTGCAACGATCTGCTTGATCATTTTCTTACTCTGAGTAATTTCATTTGTTTGAGTTAGGAATTAAATATATTTAATTGGGACAAATTAAAGCTTTAAAGTGGACTTAGGCTTTAATGTACAGACGAGTGGTATCGATGTACAGATTTAGTGTTGTAGCATTCTTCAGTTATTATTTGGTACAAAGACTAAATCTTCATTAACCAGCATGTGGTTGTATGCTGCTTCCCCCCCTCCCAACCTCCAACCCCCAAGTATTATTTTGGACTTGCACAAGTCACAAGTAGGCCTATCTTAAACTTGCAAGGTCTCACCACAGTCATTTAAAAAGAGAGACATAAAACCAGAATTCTCATCACATTCAGAAGAATCAGATGGTTAAAATGGCCAGATCATTTTTTCTGCAGGGATGTTATGACGCCACCTGGCCTTTGACCGTTGGGTTTATGTCATTGATTTATCCTTTGACTCAATGGTTTGAAATGAAATGGAAAGCTAAGTTTCATCTTATCATATCTAAAGATTAGTCACAACAAGGACACTTCATGGTGAGTTTCTGCTTCTCTTCTTGTTTTCAGTTTTTCATTCATGTAGGGTCAAAATAAGAATGTGAGTGCAGCTTTAAGATATAAGAACGAGGGTGCAGAAGAACTTGGTTTTAGTCGGGGTAAAGGTAACACTTATTAATTGGTAGATATACTCAAGAGGATTAACACTATGGTTAATGATAGTCATTAGAAGTCCAGAAATGTAGAAGTGGAAGTGCAGGTTGTGTATTCGATGGTTGAACCACATTACCTCCCACACTCAGAAAATAACGGTGTCTAATGAACTAACCTATTAGCATGCTAATGACTCTGAAGCTATACAGTAGTAAACCTTGGCTAATCCTTAACTCACTGTGAGCAGAGGAATCAGCCACGTTTCAGGCCTCATTGTCCTAAATGATGGGGATAAATGCAAACACCTGCTTGTTCTGCTTGAAATGTTTTGCCTCGTCAATAAATGTTTCAACTAGGGCACATTTTCAACCTTAAATCTGCTTAAGTTTCTAAGGAGTTTTTTATTATCCAATGCAATGAAAGGATGCTCAGGCTGTCGTGTTATTCCTCATATTAATATCAAAAGAAAAACACAATGTCTTTTCAAACCTAGTACATGAAAAGACAATAACAGCTACATATGACATGTTGTTGATTGAGACAGGATTAACCTTACAGAGGAGAGATGGCAATGTTCATTGTTTATTAGTTTAACACAACAGCATTTTGATCATTGTGAAATTACCTGTACTTCATTTGTAATACAAATGGCCATAAATATTTTGCAGTTTCTCCACGGTTACTTTCAATTAAGACCGGAAACAAGCTGATTCAGCACTAACTTCCTTAATGTCAATAAACAAAAAGAAATAACAAAGGTCCAAATATAAACAAATGAATACACAATGTGCCAGTAGCTGATATTAGACTTTTGGTTTTATGGAATCTTGTTTGCATTTTTCTAGTGTAAAGCACTGTTCTGACAACCTCTACTTACTTCTACCCGGACACTGAAGCTTCAGTGTTTATCCAGCTCTGCATGGGTCTGTAAACCTTTCTGTGTTCTAACCTCTCTCCATTTTTCAAAAGCATCTCCAATATTGATCCTAGTTTGAGCACGTTTCTGCTCGTGGAGCTTATTAGAAACATGCAGAGGCTTTTTAGGTCGGGTACAATCACTTCTATCTGAACCACTTCTCTTGGCCGCTTCCATCGCTGCAACACCTGTTGACCTGATAACTGCTCTCATATCGGGCAAACCGAGGGGCGTCCAAAACGGCCGTCTGTGTGTGTGTGGGGGGGTCGCCTTAAAAGCGCCTACCTTCTCTGGTCCAAACAAATCCAGAGCATTCAGGAGCAGAATCTAAAGTTAGAAGGAGGACATACTGGCTGCTGCATTGTTGTCAGAGAAGTCAGCACTTCAACACAGCATGTTTCCTTAATGTCTGATCAGATAGTAAGCTCAAGAAGTTTCACATCATTTTTGTCATAACTGGTAGATCAGTAAAACATGTCACCAATGCCTCATGGGTTGCATATACCTACTCCCACTGCAGGGTGCTTGAATGCCCATATTCCACACTAATGCATTATCACATTGACAGTTGAATTTACCATGAGAAAGATAATCAGAAGTGATAGCTATTGAATTGAATCCTCTTGTTCACGATCAACCACTTAGCTGACCACTTGGTGTGGATGTCTGAGCCTCAACTCAATGCAGAAGAGATTAAAAGTCTGTATTGTCATTGCTACACTAAGGCTGTGTATGTAAGCTGTGTGTGTGTGAGAGAGAGAGAGAGAGAGAGAGAGAAAGAGAGGGAGAGGGAGAGCATGTCCTGCTGGGACCCAGCTGTGTCTGCAATTAGCAGGAGGCATGGAATGATGATTGCTGGTGCGGCAACACTAATACCAAGTGACAGGCTTCCTTATGAAGGAGAGGGAAAGCCGCTGAGTGCCATAAAGCTACACTACTTTTTCTTTCAAACACACAGGCTTACACTGAATGCACACACAGTCCAAATATATACACACACACACACACACACACACACTCACACACACACAAGCAAGGAGGCAAATAGGGATAAGGCTGGTGTAGTTCAGGGGGGCCTTTAAATCTGACTGCAAGACATTATGCACTTTGCACAAAGGGCTCGTCTAATCCTACCTGCTCTTCCTTTCAGAGCCCACCGCTGGCCCATTCTAGTCCCACTGACCAGCTCAGCAGTGGGGGCCCATTGGTGGCCACACTCAATTACCATAGTAACTCACCCAGTGGGTTAGGAGAACCCTCCCCCCTGCCCCAAATCTCCGCACCAAAACCACTACGCCCCCCCGGTCCCTCCAAGCTCTCAAACTTACCTTGTCACCTTACAGCAGGACTAAGCTTGACCCTCAGAGAACAAATGGGCCTTTTCACAGGGGCATAATGGGACTCAACATCTTGTACTGGATGATGTCATCCCTCGAGGCCATGTCTACACTAACATGGATGAATGAAGCTTTTTACTCCCTGATCTTCGCTCCATAATGAGCATTTTAAAAAACTCAGGGCTGGTGTTGAAGTCTGGATGTTAATGTAAATATTCTCAACAGAAACAAATGGGTACTCCCAGATACACGTAGTTACATTAAGCATATGATAACCCTGCACTAATGTGTGCATCACCCGAAATCCTGATGACCATATGTAGTTTTCTTGCTGCAACATAAAAGCAGTCATTTCAATTTCTGCTCCGACTCATATTTTTCCGCATTTTTGGATTAAGATGAAAATTAAAAATGCAGTTATGCAGAGTTATGGATGTGGGGGTTTCAGCCTAATTCTTACAGTGGAGTTGTACAGTACCTTCAACTTGACTCCTTCATATGTCACATATTGGCTTATCTTAAGGGGCTAAATTAATGTCACAATGGGGAACCATGCAGTGGCAGCAGGTTGTTCAACATGAGTCTGGTTCTACTTCGGGGTTTCTGCCTGTAAGACTGTAACTTTGCTTACATTTGCCAAGTGCTGCGCTCTTAGTGGATTATGTGTCTTTGTGAGTAATACACGGTCTTGACCTGCTCTTTTTGTAACATGTCTTCAGATAACATTTGTTATAAATGGTGCTATACAAATAAAGATTGATTGTAATGGACATCCAAAACAATGATATCAATTCTGCCCTGTCACCTTGTGTTCATGTTACCCTCATTCATGCCATTAGTGAAAATCTGTGTTAGAGGTCATGAATTCTAAAATGTAAAAATTTGGCACCAGAGATTTGATAATTGCATTGCACGAGTCAGGATGAGGATATATTGTCATGTACATGTTTTGTCCCAATCGTTGCTAAAGCATGGTATACACGGGGAAACTGGGCCTAGTGTGAGCGCGCCCTAAAAGCTTGAAATGCTCAAATATAAACAGTAGCTAAGTCCTAATGGATGAGCAAGAATGAAGAACGGGGGGAACTTTTTTTTTTAGGACATAAGCAGTCAGCGACAGACTTGGAAGAAAAGGGTCACAGAAACACTACAAACCAAAAATATTCACAATGTTTTGGAGATCAGAGGAGGGCGCATTGTCAACGAGCACGACAGCCCTGGACCAGTAGGGGCCCCCATAGCAGTGGCCCATAATGTGCAGATTTTGCCCATTGGGGGCCCCATCTGACAACACTCACTCTTGTTGCCCTGCTGAATGCTGGTTGTGTGTATTTTTGCCCAGGGGCCGCAACAGACTTTAGAATCGGCACTGTAGGAGATGAATATGTTGTTCTTATGTTTCGACTAAAAGATGAAATCAAGTGTTAACGTCCAGAACAGTTCAGGACAATTTAAAGAAAGCATGTCACTGCTTGACATTTATGTTAGACCCTGACACTGTGTGTATTGTTTGGTTTATTTTAAAAGCTTGGAAACAGACTGTATGGGAATGTATGTACTGTATGATATTTTGCCCCTCCTCTTCAGACATGAGCGTGAAGGGTTTGACACATAAACATGTTTTCAAAAGTATCGCCTCAGAGTGGACGCACAAGAAAGAGGCTTTTCACCAAAACTCAATGGGGCTCAGCATCTTGCACAAGATCTAGTCATCCTCTGACTCTCTCTCTCTCTCTCTCTCTCTCTCTCTCTCTCTCTCTCTGTTTTTGTCTTTTCATTCAAGGAGTGGGTTCGTTAGAGGAGGAGGAGGAAGAAGAAGCAGAAGGGCCCTGAAAGTAAAGTTCTGGAGCTCAACAAGCTCACAGGTCTCAAACTGTTTTGATTGTGCCGGTGACACAAAAGGCGAAAACCGCGGCTGACCATTGACCGCCGCCTGAGCACAGCTGGGACAGGCCACAAAAAACGGGGTTCAGTGGGCATTTCAGGCGAGGGCAGCTGGTTCAAAGAAAGGAGTGCTATAAGAACCAGGATGGCCAGCCTTTCCCCCAGGCGTAGCATCGCAGGAGAAGAGGTAAATGTTTATCTCACGTCTTGGTTTCTTTTCAGGGTCTCTGAAAAAACAGCCATCTCCTTCTTCCCCAAAGTGTCAGCTCAACGGACTAAAATAAGAGGCACCTTTATAAAAACACGCTGGTGCTAAGAAGGGATGGGTGTGTATTCGGGGGGGGGGGGGGGGGGGGGGGCAGTGAGTGGAGGGGAGTAGGGGGGGCCATGTTGTGAGGAACCAAACAGTTGGAATTACGGTCAGAGAACCAGTCATTGAGTAAACATACAAAGAGCGACAGAAAAGCTCTGCGGTGGACAATAAAAGGAGGAAAAAAAAAGCCGCCAGCTTCAGGCCCTGAGAAAAGTGAGCCATTCTCCTTACAAAGAGCCGCTTAGGGGTGGATTGAGGGAAGGAAAAAAAAGAGGGCTAAAACACTTTTGGGCTCAGGGAACTCTATAGGGGGAGCGAAAATGGAATAAGCCAGCAAGCACTTGAGGGTCCCGCCGAGCACCTGAATGGGGCGGAGGGGCGGAGCGCCAGAGGGGGGTCCGGGGAAGGTGAATGGCCTTCTTTTTGGGTCCAATTTGTCTCTTTTCAACCCTGCTCGCCCTGCTCCGGCTCTGACAGATGTACAAAGAGGGAGCGGCACTGGGCCACTCATCCACATACGCCCGTGAGCAGCTGTCACTTTTGTCAGACAAGTTAATCAAACAAATGCCACCGTACCTCCCTTTTTTTAACCAGGCGGCGGGGAAAGAGGGGAGGGGGGAGGGGGGGGGGCTGTGAAAGGGTGATAGAGACCTGAGAGATGACATGTGTGTCCTCAATCAATTCACCCCGCCGGCCCCTCATCAATAAAACCAGCAGGACCCCGACAAAAGGAGAAGTCTCCATTAAACTTGTATTTCCCCTCCTCTCCTTACGGGATGATTGTGGCTTTAGTGTCCTTTAGCGTTTCCTCCCGGCAACACGGCATACTGGGAATGCTGACAGAGGATTTAGAGCCCAAAGAAATGAAGCGCGGGGACACAAAATGCTCTCTCTCTCTCTCAGTAATTATCACGGACTCTAAGCTGCTTACGGACTTCATTAAACGGAAGTGAAACCTTTTCAGAGCGCGTTTTGAACAGTCACACACGGTCCATGTAACGTATCCCGCCCGGCTGGCCTTTTTTTTTTTTTATTACTGTGACCTGTACCGTTAGAACCTATTATTATTTTCCCTCCTTATTGGTCGGGTAATCCTTTTTACAGTTATTTGACGTCAAACCTAAAAGAGATTAGAGCCTGGCATGAAAAACAAGATGACACCACAGCAGTCGTGTTGTTGCTGTTTGAAAGGAACCAAAAAGAGACGTTCCTCCCAGATAAACTTGAGACATGATGTTGGTTAATGTTACGGATGAGAGTTTTCTTTATAAGTATCAGAAAATTTTAAGTTGGAAAGTATAGACATCTGATTTTGCAATGTTTCAAACACAAAAAATTAACTTGACATTAAATAAGAGGCGAGATCATGTTTTATATTTTTTTTTTGAAGGTTCATTTTGGGGCTTTTAGAATGGGACAGTGGATAGAGTCAGAAATCTGTCAGAGAGAGGAGGGGAATGACATGAAGGAAGAAGAGACACAGGTCGGATTCGAACCCTGGCCGCCCACTTGGAGGACGGTACATGGGGCGCACACTAACCATTACAATGTTACAATTCACTTCGCAGACGCTTTTATCCAAAGCGACGTACATCAGAGAGTAAGTACAACACTAATCCAGTCATACACCTCCACCGAAGCAGCGGGAGCAATGCGGGGTTGAGTGTCTTGCCCAAGGACACATCGGACAAGTTACCCAGCCGGGGATCGAACCCTCGACCTTTTGGTTGAAAGTAATAAACTGAGTGCCTTTGAGATTGGATTTAGGCCCCTAACGGCTCACCCTTGAATTAAAAAAAAAAAAGCATGATTTTACTAAAAGAGCAAAATTCCTCAACTACAGTAATTATCATCACTTATTTTATTAATATGAACCAGCCTTGAATAAATACACTTTTTGATTTGATCAAAATGTAAATGTTAAGATGAATTGATGAAAAAATCCATTTCTTATTCTTAAAAACCCTCTTTCATATGTTTTGCTCGTTTCTTGGGATCATAAATTTCTCAGTATTTTCCCAAATTTGTGATTTTTATTTTCACTCTCTTTATTTAAGCTTCACATTTTTATAAAGCGACTTGTCCTCTTAATTCTCTCCTCTGGTTGAAGCCCTCATCTGAGACAGAATGAGACATCTGACATGCTGAGGGGAGTTAAGTTTGCGTGCCGCCCGAGCTCAGTGTTGATTAAATTGTTCACTTGGCGTGGCTGTTGGGGCCGACGGGCAGTTCATGACCAGAGCCTGCAAAGTGGTGAAGGCGTCCCCCAGACAGCCAAGTGGTATTGCGGGCGGCTCCATCACTGCTGGTATTGTACTCTGTCACCGCCGTCCGCACAAACCCACCCACCGGGACCGAAGCACACAGAGTACAAACTCCACCAATCTGACGCTCGATCTGACCTCTGCCCCTGGCTCTGCTCCGTCACAGCCGTGCGGCAGTTGGTGAGCACGGAGCGAGACGGCAAGCAGCAGCAGCAGAAGCAGCGATTAAAAAGCGCTTTAACTTTCGTCACACAGAAGTGCAATTTCGCCACACTTGGGAATCTGATAACTACCCAAGGTCAACGGAAATACTTCAAATCAATCAATGAGCCGCACTTCTAATCCCCTCCGGGCAAAGGCAGATTAAGTGTATAATTGACCTGTGTAATCCCAGTATCTGCAACTCCAGCCAAGGGTGGGAGGGATGGGGGAAAGGGGGTGGGGGGGGGGTGGCTCCAAGCTCCTCTGGCTCTGGAGCACCATCTCTGTCTCCCCTGCTCTCTTATTCCCCGCTCCTGGCTGACATGTTGGTTCATCACGGGGCAGGATGGTGTGGTGTATCAGTGCAGGCTGGATTTGGCTCAGGCTAAAGTCATGGCTTTTTTTAATCAATGATCCCCAGTCTGTGCCGCACTAAGTCCGCCCCCCCCTTCAGTATCATTTAAGCACATCTGTCTTAATCCGAGCCTCTTCAGCCCCTCTTTCAAGAGTAAACCACGGAGAGGAGGGGAGGGGGAGGGAGGGTGCAGAGGGCCCAAATTAAATTCTGTCTATTTCCAAACCACATTCACAAAAACGTGCATACATCGCTTGTTATCTAAAAAACTGGACCATCTAGAGCAGGAGTTACAAACTGTCTTCATGCATAATATGAAAGGTGTCCAAAATATATCTCTGAAACTTAATATGGGACATACTCAGATAAAATGCAAATCAAAAACACTGTCAGTGATGATGCAACGTCCTGTATATGCAGCACATCCTGTATGTGCAGTGAAAAGAAAAACTAAAGCAGGAAGGTCTGCTCTCAAGTTATTAGTGAGAGATGCAGTCACAGTTAGCTTATTAACTGTCATCAGTAAAGATCATTGTATTTCAGTTAGTCTGAATTTATTCAAAGCAACAGAAAAAAAAGAAACATTAAAAAGTTGGTCTCTGTTTCCAGTGCCAACAATATACCACATTAAAATGCAGAGACGTGCAGCCGCCACCCTCAACCACAGCATGCCGCCTGATGTAATAGAACATTTACCCGCCATTCATTGTGTATCGCAAGCGGCGGCTCCATTGCTCATAACATGCTGGCATACAAGGCAACGCAAACTACAACAGCTTTTTTCTCCTTCATCTGGTCATAATCCTGCATTTAAAGAAAGGTGGTGTACTGCTAAGAAAATAAACTTTGTGGAGTTCTGGTTTGATTAAAAAGTGACCAGTGGAGGTGGGCAGCGTGACTCGTAGGCTGTGGGTCTGCACTTCACAATGATCATCGTACACTGAGCGCTTGAATACCGTATGGTAGCTAGCATGTTTCCCTGCTCCCATCCCTGTTTTTTTTTTTACAACAGGTACGAGTGAAGTAAGTGATGTAGAGTAAAACATTTCCTACAGTTGTCAGTGATGCAGGGAGACTTAGCCTTTAACAGAGAAGGCTCACATGTCCCAGAAATGGGTGAACTAAAGAACAAGTCCCCAGCTCCATTATTTATTTGGTAATTTTTCTTTAACGATTCCCTTTAGAGCCTTTTAAAGGGCCCCCCCATGATACCTTTATTCTCTTTATGAGACTTTGTTTGAGTGAAAGAAGAGTACCTCAATTTGCCATGTGTTATATCGGGTAAAATATACCCGACGTTAGTTATTTAGTGTTCTGTAATCACTGATCGGGTGCCAGTGGCCTAGTGGTTGGGGCACGCGCCACATGAGCAGAGGCTGGAGTCCTCTGGTTGGGCGGCCTGGGTTCGGGGGTCCTTTCCCGTGTTTCCTTCCCCACTCTCTCTCTCTCTCTCTCGGTTTCTGACTCTATCCACCGTCCTGTCTCTGATCCAAAAATAACAGTTTGCTTTAATCTCCCTGCAAAGCAAAAGTGACATTTAAAAAATATACCCATTCTAGAATTGTTTTTTGAAGATGTTCTGTTCTCAGTGGGGGGCTGGGGGTGAGGGGTGGGGGTGATGCTGTCAAACTCAAAGTGGATTCAAAATGTTGTTGCATGTAATCTGTTTAACATAGACATGACCTGAGGTCAAAAAACAAACGTTACTGCACCACAGCCACCTCTTTGCAGGAGCTTTTCCACACAAGTTTAATCACAACACCTGCCTCCAGAGCAATTTATAAAACGGCAGAAAACACATTATAGACGTGGCCGTGATTGGATTGGTGCCGAGGATTGTGGTTTGTGAAATAGCATGAAGTAAATCTGATTTAAACACTGAAAGGTAAGACGTCCTGCGTTTATAGAGGAGCATAAACACACAGTTCAAAGCCCCCCCCCCCCGTCCCCCCCCCCCCCCCCCCCGTCCCACCCTAACCACAAAAATGGGTCAAATATCAATTAAAAAGGTCTTCCTTTCGACAAGCCCCCCTACCCGCCAATCTATGTCAGAACACGGGTATTATCACTTTTAATATGTCTCCGATTATGATTCATGTCTTGAGACGCTGTTGTTTGTTTAAGATTATGCGCCCACATATGGACCCGTCTGCTGTCAGAGCAGGCGTCAAGTCCGCACTGTTGACACATATTTGGAAATTATGAAAGCCACAGTGAAATAATCTGCTTACTGTGGCTCATATAAGAAGGCATCTTAAGGAAGATGTATGTCATAACCCCCCAATTACAATGAAATAACACCTAAGGCTTATTTCCTCAGGAAAGAAAACCAGGCTAAACACGCTTAAGAAACATTAATTACTTTGAGGCGCATGCAGAGTGTCTTCACTGAGCATGTGTCCTGACCTTAAGACTCTAAATATTAAGAGTGACGTCAGCCATCTGTTCCTGCAGGGGGGGCTCTGGAGGCTCATTGGCAGCAGCCACCATGTTGGAAATACTTTCTCAGCCTAACTTTCAGTCAACCTAACGACAGGCTGAGAGCTGAGAGCTGAGAGCTGAGGCAGGTTTTAAGCCTCTTGATGAACCGTAACCTCGCGCCCACCTGTCAATCATGTCAGCTACGCCCCTAACCAGAGGCACAACTGTTTGAGGCCCCAGGCCAGGAAGGGCCCCCGCAAGGCTAACAAACTTTAAACCGCAGCACTACCTCAAAATGTGCAAATTGTGCAATGAAAGTAGGAAACCTCCTTCAATAGGGCCCCATTTGAAAGCACTCACTCTCGTTGACGTGCTTAGCATCTCATGTATTATTCTTTCATTTCAATTAAACCACAGAAGGAAAATTAAGAGGAATTTATCCATCTGGGAGTGAAACAAGAAAGAGAAGGTGTCAAAATAGTGGTTGGAGGGGCCCCAAATTACTTTCGCCAAGGGCCCCAACAGACTCTAGAATCGCCACTGCGCCTAACTATGGATAAATCAAACTGAACCATTTTGAAGACTTCCCCCCCAAATCTATGATAGCTATTTTGTTTTTTTAACCAGGCTGTAAACATGTAAATTTATGTTTTTTTTCCAGTGGTGTGTATGTGACTTCCTGTTTTCTGCAGCCAGCCTCAAGTGGACGCTCGACGTACTGCAGGATTTTGCATTGGCTTTATTTTTCAACCCGAGGTTGCTGCTTGGTCCCGACATTATACTAAAAACAAGGTCACTTATTTCTATTCTCTTGAGCGGGTAGTGACGGCAGCAGACAGACTCTGCTGTTCTTCTTCAGATCTGGCAGGGATGTGTGAAATGAAACACGCTTTAAGCACTTTAAAGCGTTGATGGGATTTGAAACATAATCTCGACTTTTAGCGCATTCAGACACCCGATGTTCTTTCATTCTATATTATTTCCCAGTGAAATATTTAATCTCGTCAGACGGCATAAAGAAATGCGCCCTGCCGGGTCATCAAAACAGCATACAACGTCTCTCTGCTCTTCAAAAAGATAACGAGTTTATATGTTGATGGATTAAAAAAAATTGTTTTCTGAGCACTTTGTTGTTTCTGCAGCGGTTTGTTTTTAGTTGTCACCACCTTTTCCTTTCCCATTGTTCACTTTTAACAGATTTTTTAGTTTCATTATTATTTACAAGTGAATTTTAGAAAACAAACGCTTTTAAATCAGAACTGGAGAGGTCTTTTTTTTTTTTTTAAAAGAGTGAAAATCACACCTGGGCATTACAACTGCACTTCTACTGATAAGTGTTTGTAGTACTTGAAATCGGTCTTGGTCTCCAGACCTGTCTCGAGACCACTATCTGAAGGTCTCAGTCTCGGTCTCAGACCGGGTGGACTCCAGATTTAAAATCAAGACCGGTCAAGACCACCACTAATCAGTTATTTTTCAACGTCATTACTGTGATTAGAAGGAAAACTTCTCTTTCTAAAAGAACAAATAACTTCAATTCATCCTAAGACGCTGACTAGACTAGTCCGTCTGCACCTTTAAGAAAAAGCTAAAGACCCAGCTCTTTCATGAATACCTACTAACTTAATGATGATGGTCTCCATATTATTGATGATGATGATGATGGTAATGACGATGGTTTTTGTTTGATAATGACGACTTATAAGATGGTTTCTATACTGATTAGAGCTCTCAAGAACTGCCCTCAATGTTGTGCTTTGCCTCTGGTCACTTCCTGTCAGCACCTGTGTGTCCAATCAGACTCAAAGCTGATCGTTTGCTCTTACTGACATTGTTCCCTTTTTTCTAGATCCTTGCTTGTGTTGTTCTTACTCTCTGATGTACGTCACTTTGGATAAAAACGTCTGATAAGTGAATTGTAGAATTTGTAGTTTTGATTTTGATCCTCCGGGTACGGCCGCAACCTTCCCGGTGTTGCGATCTAAGTGAGTGACACGCCCCTGCAAACAAGTTGATGGTTTTTCTGAGATATTTATGGTCTCGGTCTTGTCTTGATCTCGGAGCACTCTGGTCTCGGTTGGTGTTGTCTTGACTACAACACTACTACTGAATAAAAACATCGAGCTATAAGGTATAAGCAAGAAAATACAAAGTGTAAGAAATAAATATGTTAAACATGTCAACCATACTACACGTATGATACGATACAATCCAGTATAGAGAAAGAAGAGAATAAAGAAATAAGCACATAATATGAAATACATACAGATCATCAAATAAAGATAAAAAATACTTAAGAACCTTCTCACACCAATGAAACTAAAATAGAATAACAAACTTACTGCCATGCTTAGACAATAAACTGAAACTGAAATAAATTGCAAACTCTACAACAGTATGTTGTGTAACTGAGGTGGAATGCAATTTAAGGAAAGGAGCTCGGCTTAGGCAGCGGGCGATAAGACGGTGTTTCTATGTAACGAGCTGCCTCATTGTGAGCGTGTATGGGACACGGCTTGTAATCCCCACCAGAGGAAACGGACAAAACAGATAAATAAATTAAGTCAGCAGCCCACCAAGGGAGGGGAGGGGCCGCCTAACAAAGCAAAGATTAGGGGGGAGTCCATCCTGACCTTATTTTAAGAAGAAGACACCCCCACCCTACTTCCACACACCCACACACACACACACACACACACACACACACACACACAACTCTAACTTGTGGAGGCTCGTGAACAGTTGCATTAAAGTGATCCATTTGCTTTGAGCCTTAAACAATAATACAACATAAATAAGAAATGCTCCCAGAATGCAGGGCCTGCATGTAGGACCTAAAGTCTTTAAAAGTACTACGGGAGGTATAGTCTTCAGTGAACAGGCCCCTCTCCTTTGGATCATTTCCAGTCAGAGTCCAGGAGGTAGACACCGCCGCTTTACTTTTAAGAGTATTCAAACTTTCCTTTGTGATGAAGCTTGTAGTTAGGGCTCGCTCAGGCTTGGACCACCTCCCAGTTATACTGCTTTAGGCTTAGACTGCCATGAGACGTGGACCACAGAGCTCCTCTCTCTCTTCTCTCCCCCTTTTTTTCTCTCTCTCTCTCCCTCTCCCTTTCTCTCTGTCTCTCACTCTCTCTCTCCCCCTTTTTTCTCTCTCTCTCTCCCCCCTCTCCCTCTCTTTCTCCCCCTCTCCCTCTCGCTCTCTCTCTCCCCCCTCTCTCTCTCTCTCTCTCTCTCCCTCTCTCTCTCTCCCTCTCCCTCTCCCTCTCCCTCTCCCTCTCCCTCTATCTCCAAGGTTATTCTGGTTTTGGATTTCATCTTTCCTTTTTGTTTT
Organism: Labrus bergylta; assembly: GCF_963930695.1. NCBI lineage: Eukaryota > Metazoa > Chordata > Actinopteri > Labriformes > Labridae > Labrus > Labrus bergylta. Next base: position 29,962,526 of record NC_089199.1, read on the forward strand.
CAACTTTAGTTGAGTTTAAATCAGTTTTTTTCATGCTGGTTTGTTAGTTTAGTTTAGTTTATATTTAGTAAAAATGCTTCATTTTTTTTTTTTTACAAGTGTACAAGTCTTCTTTAAGAAAATAGCCAATAAGATATTGTATAAAGACGGGGTACAGGTTTTAACTTCTGCAGTCAGCAAGCTAATCCAAAACTAAAACTGACATACCTGAGACAAATAGTAAGGACTGTCTGAGTGTGCTTGTGTCAAAGAGCCACAGGTCAGATCTGAACCCGGGCCGTCTGTCTAGAGGACCGCGGACTCCGTACATGGGGAACACACTAGGCTATATTACTACACTATATTATTTCTTACAAACTGATGCTATACAAGTAAAGATAAAGATTGAGTTTTCTATTCCAAAAGAAGCTAAAAGTATAATCCAGACCTGACCCTGTGACTGAAAATGACACCCGATCAAGGTTGAAATAGGACACATAAAGAGAGTGGGAGAGTGGAAATAAAAAAGGGCGGAGTGACAAGAAAAGCACAACAGAGCGGCAGAGTGCAGCCAGAGACACCTTCATGGGCGTTGGGTGATGCCGCGGGGAGAACTGATGCAGAATGACAACAAAGAGAAGTCAGAGTGAGACGGATCCCGGCAGAAATGTGCAGGAAGAGAAGAGAGGATACATGGCCGAGCAGCGGGTCAAGATGTAGAAAAACAAGCAGCAAACATGGAGCGCCGGACACCTCTCTGTCGCCTTCTGTCAGGTGGAAGAGAGAGGGAGAGCACAGGAGACGGCTCACACCTTAAGGCCTTAATTCAACACAACGGCACCGGCAGATAGAGCGACTGTATACGGACCTTCAGTCTGCAGAGAGTCCAGCATTAACCCAACACACAGTCAGCAAGCTGCAGTATGTTGATACTGAACCTGTCATGTGATCATCATATCAACCAATAAACCAATAAAGCAGTTTATAACATGCAGACTCAAGGAGCTAAGGTTTATATTTTCCTGCCAAATTTCAAATTGAGGAGTAGTCTGAAGGGTTAAAATGAATCAGGAGGGACATTCCTGTAAGAAAAAAGCTGCGTTGCTGCACAGATACAATAAAATTCAACATTTTAATTAATGCTGTTTGAATAAACATAGAGCTGAGAATCTAGGAGACACAGATAAATGAAGTGTAGGAGGGATTAGTCCGAACTCTGGATCAGGTGATTTCCCCAAAGTCCAACAACAAAAAGAAGATGATTATGGGCATTAATGACTTTTTTCAAGACTTCATTTCTGCTCACTTGAGAGTGAAAGAAAACATGTTTGTTGGATCTTGTGCTCTTGGAGGTCAAAGATTACCCTTTGTCTTATCCTTCCAGATTACTGTACACACTCTTCTCTTAACACATTGTTTTTGGTGTCCTTCAGGACTTTACTCAGCCAAAGGGGGCAATTCTCATAGAGTGTGATACGTCCTCCCTAAAAGATCGATACAAGCTCTATAAATTGTCCTGGAAGTTTAAGAAATAAAATAAAATTAAAGTAATTCATCTTAAAGTGTAAAGTGGTTGCTGAAGAAGGGAGCCACTGAGCTCTCTGAGCGTCCACCCCCTGCCTCCATACTACATCCTATTATTGACTGCCAGTTGGTGGTTATTCTGCAGTATACCAAGCTGGTTTTTGGTCTTGGAATAAGGAAGTGAACATCAGCCCTTCTGACGTCAAATGTCGCTCCAGTGTAGCGTCCACTAACAGTCTGATAAAAGCTGACGAGAGATTCATTTAGATGTTCATGATTTTGAGAGCCCAAAAAGATAAATGTTGGTATCTTTGTGTGGTTTGGTCTAATTACGATTAATTCCCCAGTTATGATGGCCATCGCTGTCCGTTGTTGCGACCTCTGACCTGGCGGTTTGCATTGTGGGAAGACTGGTTTGATGCACACTGTAGATTTTTCCTGAATCAGTACGACATCCAGATTTCTTTTGGCACACAGTGGATCTTGCATCTGCTCCCATTCTGCATACTGCATTTTGTCCTCATCAGGTCGTACTACTACTACAGCAGGCGGTTTTGTAAACAGCTTCTCTCTTGTGATGCACTGATGACACAAAGACAGAGTTTTCCAGCTCCATCTTTTCTCAGAGTAATCCACTACTGACAACTCAAGTTCTTTAAATAGAAGCTTGTGAGGCCGCTTGTTTGGAAGTCCTGAAAAGAGGAAACGTATAAAGAATGTGTGGTGGGTGGCTGTGAGTAAACATGGAGTTAAGCCATGTTACAAAGTGATCTTTTGTGCCTCTTTTTGCAGTTGATTAACTGTTGTTGCCGCTGAGGATTACTCCTCCTCCAGATCGCCACAGACTGCACACAAACACGACGATACAAAGTAATAAACAAAAGGAGCGGAGAGGATCAACGTGGAGAAATGAGTCCGACGTTCTAAAGAAAGAAGAGAGCAAGCGGCTCAAGATGAAACTCCTCCCAATGCACGAGCCGGGGAGAACATTTTAGGGAGAAATCTTTTAGTTTGACCTCAGCGGAGGCTCAGCAGTGAGGCTTAGGGATTTACTGATTGTTTTGGTGTTGCTCGACCTCGTCGCATGTAATGGAGGCAAACGGTGCCATGGGACTGTTGATTACAGCTTTAGTTGATTACTGTGAAGAAGGACACTGATGCTTCAGTACAGTTTTAACAAAGTGACTTGCAAAGAGCCCAAAAAGACACAAACGTTCACAAAGATGTCACGAGCAGTGAAGAAGTTGTTCAATCAGTATTTCCATTTGAAAACGAGTGAGACTTACCTGCAGCACTACAACAAACCCCCCAAATATCGAACATCCAACGATATTCAACACATCGGAAAAAGTTTGTTAAAGCCTTAATATGCCTCAGTATAGAAATCAAGTATATCCTCTGAAAATAACTCTGTGAGTCATGACTGTCTACAATGGGTGTAACACCCGAGTCCCACTGTCTGTGATGTTTTCAGAGTTTTCAGAGTCCTATCTTCACTTTGTTTACATCGCCAGGACGGCCGGCTGACTCCTCCCCTCGTGTATAAAAGTTGTTTAATTGAGGGACTAGAGAAAAGAAGAATAACATACTGTACTCACTGCTTAACTGTGTTTCTAGATCACGCTCATTTCAGGTAAATTTACATGCAGTGTGAAGATACCAGCAGAATAAAGATCGCTAGCATTAGCATGCTAACACAACAATGCAGCGCAAGTTGTTTTGGTTTCATGCTGGTGCTCAAGGGGCGACATCTGCTGGATCAAAAAAACGCATATAAAGCCTTTAACGACACATACAACATCTTAAAAACGTCCCCTAGTTGAAAAGATCCTGGCACAAAAACAACAAAATAAATCCAACTTTCTAACACCTCAGTATTGAGACATTGGCTTTTCCATTTTAAAAGTATCCAGCTTTATCACTGATATTATATTTGAAGTATTAGTAGGTGTAGTGCGTGTGCGTGCGTGCGTGCGTGCGTGTGTGTGATTGTAATCATTTGACTTTGGATCACAGATAGAAGTGATTTTTAATCTTCTCCATTCAAACGATCACAGGTGGAGTGAATGAAACCTTGTCATCACTAAGCCTCACTCTGACGGAGGACGAGGTCGAGGAGGACGTGCGGCGTACTTACATCGAATAATCTCTCTATGTACACCTCCTCGTTGACCTTCTCCCGCAGCATGTCCTGGGAATGTCGCACAAAGGTCACATAACCGTCAGCCACGTCCATCCCCGGTTTCTGCACGTGACAGAGGGACACAGGACGAAGACACAGAATGAGAAAATGGAAACAAACTGTTGAACTGTAGACACAATATTTCAACTGAATTTTATTTGCTTACAACATACACAATGTCTACATGGGTTGAATTGATGGTTTCATTGGGTGCGTTTAGGTGGTCAGATAAATCAAAAGCTCTATCAACAAAGACTTCACTGTGATGCTCAGTCTTCACTCCGCCTCACCTTACCCCGGCATAATACTGGAGTTGTGGAAGCTCAAGATTCATGAGGTATAAACAAACACACACACACACACACACACACACACACACACACACACACACACACACACACACACACACACACACACACACACACACACACACACACACACACACACACACACACACACAGTCCTGCTTCATCCTGTCGCCTCTGACGTTTTACAGTAACGCCATTTTGCATCTGATACCCCTTTGTTACTGTAACTCAGTGATGAGCTGATATCAGAAGTCCAACCCCTTTGTGATTTTGATTTGTCCATGAGGCAGAAGTGACTTTGACGCGTGTGGCACTGCTCACAAAATGTAACCTTGTTTTAACTGAGAGCACTGTGAGTGCAGTGACAAAAGAAACCCAGCTGCACTGAGCGCTCAGGACGGTGAGCGCTGAAAATGTTGAAGTACACTGGTTTTGTATTGAAAACTGGCGCCGCCAATGCAAAAAAAACGCTGTGTCTGTGGACACAGGCCCTTTACTTATAGCTTTGGACCATCTATGGATGTCCACCGTTGCTTGGCAACACCTCCGACTGCTCTTTCACCTTGAAGCTCCAGCAGGTTTGTTTTTATCAGCGGACAGAGTCATCTTAAATACAAATAAATATATCTAAAATCTCTCCATTAGGTGACGAGAGTATTTCACATGGAGTGGAAATCATTTAAACTGAGTTGTTGTGTTTTTTTAAAAAGGGTTATAATTTGGAGAAAAGGGAACATTTGCGTCTTCAAAGAGTGTTTCATTTACAAAGTTGCAGACTCGGGGGGGCGACTGTGTTCTTCAGGCAGCTCTTGTTCTGTCAGAGAGTTCGAGCTTGGCCCGGGGATCAGTCGTCACAGTCTGGGCATGTGCAAAGTGAACAGGGGCACTGGAGGCAGTCGGGTTTGATGGGCAGAGCAGATTGTTGGAAAAGCCTGACATCTAAAATATTCACTGAGGACAATGCGTTTATTAAAGGCTCTTCAGATTCATCCACATATCTCAACATTTGAAAGATTCAACGAGTCACTCTTTTAACCTCAGTTTCTCTTTCTGAAGAATCCAAGCCAAACAAAAAACTCCTAAACTCAGTTAACACATCTGCACTGAGGTTAGAAACGTGTAAATGAGTGTCTTTTCTTACCAGCGAAACTCTAATTTTGTACATTAAGGACACAATTAGCATGCTGTGCTGGAAACTGCGACCCCTGCCAGAGTACACAGTGCCTCGTCACATTCACTGACAGGCCATTAATTTGAAATTTGGCATGTTGCTGGGGCCGAAGTGTTGGCAGCTAAAACAGATCTGATGCGTACACACATATACACACACACACACACACACATACAGCACCACCATTGCCACCCTAACAGCAGAGTGGGCATGTGTTGTAAAACATGGAGCCACAATGTGTACTGCATAAAGAGCGAGGCACGAGGCATGGCTGCCTGTCGGTGTCTGGCCACATGCATAATGAATGGACATTGGATGTGGAAATTACGACCACTAGAACCATCTGGATTTTTGACTGAACATGTGAAAGCATGGTCAAATATTTGTACATGGGAAAGAAACACCAACAAACACACACACTTGCATAAATCAGGGACAAGATGCCGATGACTAGAGCTGTTTTGGAAAGATGGCGGTTCAGTAACAGGAGAAGAGGCGGGCCTAAAGCTTCCTGGAAAACTATAATGTATCCACCTTTCTGTCAAATCAACGCTAGCTCTTAATTATGCAAATGTATGAATAACTCTGAGGCTTCATTAAAACAAACGTATGAGATATTAAAAATAACATCACCCACTTTCACCAACAAAGGCATGAACTGTTGATGCTAAATTTGCTTTTTGAAACAGACTGTAAACATGTTTATTTGTGCTGTAAGAATTAGCATTTTAATATGGGACATAATGGGTATTCCCTTGATTTTAGAGCCAATCAAGGGATTGCAGTTTAATTCACCTCTGCATTGACACGCTTGGAGAACATTCATTTTCTCTTCTGTAGGCCGATCATACAAAGATGTTTAATTAATCGCTGCAACACCTGTTGGTTTGACCTGATAACTGCTCTCATATCTGGCAAACTGAGGGGCGTCCAAAACGGCCGTGTGGGGGGGTCGCCTTAAAACCGCCTACCTTCTCTGGTCCAAACAAATCCAGAGCATTCAGGAGCAGAATCTAAAGTTAGAAGGAGGACATACTGGCTGCTGCATTGTTGTCAGAGAAGCCAGCACTTCAACATAGCATGTTTCCTTAATGATCAGAGAGTAAGATACCTTTATCATCTCACTCTCTGATTGGACCTTTAAGTGGCCTAAAGGTGACCTTGACATGACATTTCCTCCTAAATATATCTGACAAAGAACTTGTTTTCTCTGTCTTTAATAAGTTGACACTCACACACACAAAAAACGTCCTCATAGTGTCGGTGTGTAATCTTAAAAATGTACTCATTTGTCATGTAAAAAAGTGCACACACACACACACACACACACACACACACACACACACACATGATATTCTTAATAATAAAAACATCTTACTTACAGGTACATCGACGTACTTTGAGGCCGCTTTCACCTGCAGTAAAGAAGACAGAGATGTGTGTTATGAACAGTTAGACCTCCAGGTGAGGCACCACGTTATAGAACTCAATCTGCAGGATTCAGACTTCAGTTTATCACATGGTGAGTCAGGATCAGAGATTCATGTGGTGTTTCAATTATCAGAATCCCAATCCGTCCCCCGAGGGAAACCAGCTGAGGTGATTCGCTTGTTGGTGCTCAGAAAGAACTCAAAGTAAGGTCAAACTGTGTGAAAATCAACATGAAACTTTACTGTAAAAACAAAAAGATTTACAAATACAGCATGACTGTGTCAGCATGCATTATGTTTTTATTAAAAAGCCAAGATTAGCAGAGACTGCATAAACTGTAAGCTTGATTAAAGAGGAGCTGATGAAGAAGACATTGAGACATGCCAGCGTCCTGATTGTGTGCACACAGAAAAAGAAACCAGGATGTTTCAGTAAATGTGTTACTCACTGTGAAAGATAGGAAGGAAGAGAAGAGCGTCCCCTCGTCGTATCTGGAGAGCTTCGCTAACACGCTCTCTAAAATGACCACAAACTGACGGAGAGGAGAAGGACAACAATGAGCTCAAGTACGATTACTGCTACTCACTCGCCTGGAGTAAAAGTCTCAAATATACTTACTTTTGAACCACACGCACGACCACAGTCTGGGTCGTGAACGTAAATGTTCACATATTTGCCTAATGTACAACCCGTTAATTTGTGAGGACGCTCAAAAACCACCGCAGGAAACACGAGGCTGACGTCATGTGTTTGCATAAGTGGAGTTAAAAGCAATTATACTCAGAGCTTAAAGGCTTTCTATGTGATTTTTCACACTTAAATGTAGAAATCAAGAATATCCTCTGAAAATAACTCTGTGAGTCATGACTGTCTACAATGGGTGTAACACCCGAGTCCCACTGTCTGTGATGTTTTCAGAGTTTTCAGAGTCCTATCTTCACTTTGTTTACATCGCCCAGACGGCCGGCTGACTCCTCCCCTCGTGTATAAAAGTTGTTTAATTGAGGGACTAGAGAAAAGAAGAATAACATACTGTACTCACTGCTTAACTGTGTTTCTAGATCACGCTCATTTCAGGTAAATTTACATGCAGTGTGAAGATACCAGCATAATAAAGATCACTAGCATTAGCATGCTAACACAACAATGCAGCGCGAGTTGTTTTGGTTTCATGCTGGTGCTCAAGGGCGACATCTGCTGGATCAAAAAAAAATCGCATATAAAGCCTTTAAGTGATTTTATACATTGTGTAGATTTATATTATTATTTGTTACCTTGGCTACCAGCAGAGTTATCATCTCCTTCACCGTCTCTTCAATGAGATTGTCGATCTGGGAATGGTATTGTCTCTACAGAGGACGGAGAAAAAAACACAGAAATTCAGTCATCCCACCTCATAGTGACATTCAAGGGCAAAAAAAAACTGGACTTTACAAAACAGTAGATAACCCAATCAAAATTCCTGGAGTCGAGTGTTCCCACTTCTCAAATCCAACTGAAACACTTCAATATGCTCTTTGTTTTCTGCGTCACAGAGGATACAAGATGAAGATCACTGAACACACTGAAACACGTCAAAACCACGACGATGTGAAGGAACACAGAGTGGAATGAAAGAGAGATAAATGGATTCAGATTGAGGGCTAACTCCGATATAAAAGGTTTGGATTACTTTGCATCCTTTTTGACACTAGGGCTGGTTAAAAACATCGATTCATCATTTTTTTTATTTTCATTGTAATGACACCCCTCTCCACTGGGGGCACTGTGGGTGCTCTGAATTCAGGGTCAGGCACAATTTTGCACTTTAGATCATACTTTCATGTTTTATTCTTTGTTTATTAAATAATAATAATGCAATGATAAAATACATTTTTGAGACATAACACATATTTATTTAACAAATATAAGAAGGTACTGTGAGTAGTTATCTGGGTATTTCTCTAACCTTAATATTGAATCGATATCGAATCAAATGGTGAGGTTGTGGACGATACCCGGCTCTGTTTGTCACAAAAACAAACCTCTTTTGGCAATTCAGGCAACTGCAGTAGTTCAGTGCATTGGCAAAAATCTGTCAATATGAGACTGTACATATCACATAATAAGGGTTGGGGACTGGAACCCAGAATAAAGTCTGTTGTGTTTTTGCTCCTGCATGTGTGAACACAATGGAACAGATTTTATAATTCCTTCCAGTCCCCTGATAAAATTTCCTCGGGTGAGCTGATGTGTGAGCGCTCCCCCCCCCCCCCCCCCTTTACTTATTAATTGTGTTGTTCATGAACACTTTCAGCTTGTTTTTGTAGCTTGCATTATTGCTTTTTTTTTAACCCCTCGGATGAAGCCGATCCCCTCCGACTCGGACTGATTATTTGTGCAGAAGAACGGCTGTCATGGAAACTCTCAGTGACAGTGTCACTGCGACGACTCCTTTTGTTCAGCCGTGTCGCACCCGCAGAAAGAGCGAAAGGACTGTAGCAGTAATTAATTCATCGTCAGAGATTGGTATCAAGATTCTGCGAAATATGAGATCTCTCACTTCGAGCCCCATGTATATTCAATACTATTTACACATATGCTAATGAACTCCAAACAATTCAAGTGTAGGGATACAGACAGGGAAAACTGATGACTAATTATACATGTGGGACTCGGAGGGTGAGATTTCAATTGAATTAATACACACTTACCCATTCTCTAACAAACTTTCACAAGACAGAGAGAGGAGGGAGAGGGAGAGGGGGAAAGCAGAACAAAAGAAAAAAGATAGAGGTGACATGGCGGCACATGAGAAATTCATGTGAAGGATGCAAAAGAAATAAGAAGAAAAATGTGACAGACAAACTTAAAAAAAACGATTCCCTGACTTTGATCTGAGAAGAACATTTACAGAAGATTTGAAGGATATTAACTTCAATTCAGCTCCACAACTCTGACCTTTCCATGAGATTATATTTAAACAGGTGAGCTGTGTGAGGGCGATGTCTCACGTCTAAACTCTATAAAGTTATATAATATAGAACAGAAATAGAGCTCTTGATTTGAGAGTACATTCTTTTTTTTTTTTAAGTTCCTCCTACCTCCTGCCCCAGGTCCATGGCGCACAGCTTGGCTGACTGGGCCTTGGCGTCCACCATGACGTTGAACATGGTGCAGATGGACTGCGGCACGCGGAAGTCTGTGGCCCTGCTGCTCTTCTGAAGCTTGGCCTCGAACGCCGCCCGCGTCCTAAACAGGAGGTGAACAACAGTCAGCTCCGGGCTAAGATCACTCAAATAAATGAAAAAGCCAAACAACACCTTTTTTTTTTAACATCCTCTTTTGATGAAGATTTATGTAATGCTGTTTTAAAGCTGTCAGGAAGCTCTCTCTCTCTCTCTCTCTCTCTCTCTCTCTCTCTCTATACACACACATATATATCTATATCTCTGCATTCACATCATATTACTGCTTTTACCTGCTCTTTTGTAAAGTGTCTCACCATAACACAAGTTATGAATTGCTGCTATACAAATAAAGATTGATGGACATGAAGGTGAAGAAATTCAGAGCCTTTTTTAGTTTGATAAAAGTGACCTTAATTAAAATATTTTGAGCTGACTGAAAATCAGTTTTCATGCAGGAAATAAGTCCCACAGAGGCTGCTGAGTTCAACACAACTGTGAAAAAAGAAAACGGCAGCCTCTGTGTTGTCTGTAGAAGCAGAGGCCATGAATTCAGCTCTTCACTGAGGAGTGTGTACTTCTCTCGAGCACTTCTTCTATTTCATGCCACTTCAAACTTCATCTTCATGACACAGCAGAGGGAGATGTTTAACCTGTTATTGTGCTGCATATTGTCTGGTCGTGACTTTGTTTTATGCTCTTTAAGGACATGTTTCACATTCAGACACATACAGGTCTTAGTCAGGGATCGCTGAAGTATCTGTGATTTTAAATGCTGTCTCATATCAAATTAAGACGTGCTAAGCTTGTCAGTGGTGCCTGCTTCAGCCCTCTCATATATTTCATTGGGGACAATTTGCAGCACATCTGAGGTGGCATCACTAAAAATCACAATGAATCATCCGCCACAACTTTTACTGCAACTCAATATTATCAAAGTAGCACCTACATTTCTGGTAGATGAATTTGTTGACTTTATATTCCAGCTCTTTAACCTGCACTCTTTGCATTAAGTGATACAAATGCTACTATTAAAGGATCAATCTGTAAGATATCTACTGAACTAAATGATAAAGGTATCTTACTATATGATCAGACATTAAGGAAACATGCTGTGTTGAAGTGCTGGCTTCTCTGACAACAGTGCAGCAGCCAGTATGTCCTCCTTCTAACTTTAGATTCTGCTCCTGAATGCTCTGGATTTGTTTGGACCAGAGAAGGTAGGCGCTTTTAAGGCGACCCCCCCCACACGGCCGTTTTGGACGCCCCTCAGTTTGTCAGATATGAGAGCAGTTATCAGGTCAAACCAACAAGAGAAGTGGTTCAGATAGAAGTGATTGTACCCGACCTAAAAAGCCTCTGCATGTTTCTAATAAGCTCCACGAGCAGAAACGTGCTCAAACTAGGATCAATATTGGAGATGCTTTTGAAAAATGGAGAGAGGTTAGAACACAGAAAGGTTTACAGACCCATGCAGAGCTGGATAAACACTGAAGCTTCAGTGTCCACCACATGGTGACCTGTGAGAGCATAGACTCTAGAGAGGAGGGGGGGAGACAGCTCTCTGCAATGTTTTGAATTTGGACTGCAGTACCCATTTTAAACACTAGGTGCCAGAGTTACATATTGCTCCTTTAAAGCTACAGAGTTTTAAGTATGTTCCAGTATTTTTGTTATGTGATAAGCCTTTAGATTTCTGAAGCTCAAACTGGATTCTGTGCATGGTATTACTTTTTGTCATCAGGACATGAAGCAGAGAACGATCACTAAAACATTTGTTTCATGTTACAGAAACAAAACGTCATTAACGCCCCTGAGTTTACGTCCAGTTTAGTGATCGTTGCCATGTGATACATATATGAACAGAGTGTTACCGTTTGACGCAGGACTCGATCATGTCACTGGACATCAGCTTCAGCCGGGTCTCCAGATGTTTCCCGAACTCCTCCTCCGGCCAGTGAAGGTCTCTGATGAAGGTCTGCAGAGCGTCCAGCTTCCAGAAGAGATCCTCCGACGTCCCCGAGCCGTTACTGCAGGAACCACAGATTAAACATGAGCTTTTTTATGAAGACCACAGGTTTGGAAAAAGGGACAATGAGGGGTCAAGAACAGCTTGGTGCATTTTGAATTTAACCCACTGAGATGATAATGATCATAAATAGATAGATCTGTGCATATGTTTCCCCTCTATGAGTTGTTTAACAAAATGCTCTGTTCAGATGAACCTGTGGTGTTGTGACTGCACTTAAAGTCGGGCTCATGCTAACAGTGTTACACACACTACACTGTGAGAGAAGGTGAAAATGTATGCATGTTCCATCCTGTCATTTACACATCAAGCAAAGTAAGTGGGTTAGACTGTGTGAATGTGCGGGTGCAGGAAACTCGTCTCTGTGCGGATATATGAAGGTTTGTAAAACAGTACAGAGCATCAGGTGTACGCTCACACAAATATTAAGAGATGTGTGCTTCAATAGCGGGGTATAAAATCAGAAACCAGAGGTATGTTCTGTACTAGAAAGGTTCAGGCTTCTCACTCATTCTTAGAAATACTTTTCCAGGATTTTTCACTCTATTGTAGTTCAAACTTGTCCTCCAAAATCCAGTTCATCAATTTTTACTTTCAGTGCAATATGAACGACTTGATGTTCTGCTTAAAGCAAAGTTTTCTTGGAATGTGTGAGAAACCTGATTACAGCCACAAGGACAAAGAGGAGGGGGGGGGGGGGGGGCATGTTAAGGTAAAGTTGAGTATAATGCTCGGAGCAGAAACAAATCATAACCTGCAAAATGTATTTGTCTAAAGTTCTGCTGCTTAAAAAAAACATTTTTTCATCTGGACTTGTCAGGTCAATGTGGATTATATTCAGGGAGGTGTCCCGACTTGTTGGACTGGAGTGGCCCACCTGGGGCTCTGACACAAAGTCCGTGTGCACAAACATTCATATAAATAGCATGTTTATCATTTCTTTACTGTAAAAAGTGTCACTATAGAGTAGAAACATATCATTCTTCTTAGATTAATTTTTAGGTTCTCAAAAGAAGATGTTTATCTAAAGTCATCGATTAAAGAACTTTGAACTTCTGCACACTGTCTACCTGTAAAGAATATATCAGCAACGTTTTAGTGCTGAAATGTTTTAATTACATTGCAGATCCTTTTCATGTGTGTGTGCAGGAGTTTTGCTTGCAAATTGTATGAGCACATTCCTCTCCTATGCACATGTCTTATGAAATAGATGTGTCCAGTATTTTGCGATGATTTTAAGTACAATCAATAAAACTGTGCTACATTTAAATGTAAAGACACTACCAGCAGCCTGTTGCACCGCAGCCTTGTAAGTCCCTCCTCTAACGAGACAAAAAGCCAATCACTGTTAAGAATTTTGGGGTGGGCTGGGTCAGGGTAAAAGGACATCAGGTAAATCCTCGGGGTACAGCTTTGGGATAAAAAAAAAGACTTGAAAAGATGCAAGATCATAACCAGGAAAGTAGTTCCTCTTTACCTCTGAGGTTCACAGTATTCAACACGGTCAACACTTTCAGTTTTGGTGGATTTGCCAAGAGAACTCCCATGATTCCCTGCCAGCCTCCACATCATCTTTTGTTATTGTTTTAATTGAGAGCCCCCTGGTGGCGGCATTGACATACTATGCGTTTAATCAGGCACATTTAAAAACATGGTCTACGTCCCTCTTTAGTTTTTATGATTTTGCATCTCTACAGTTCATACATGAGCACATACAGAATGTGGGAGGGAAAAGCGTCCATTTTGAAGTCACTGCCTCGTCCTTCCACACACACACACCATGTCTTCATGTCGGCATAAACGTGGTCGTTAATTCTCCCTAACAGACTAACACAGCCATGAAGGTTCTTTAGGATTTAATCATGAACTCCTCCCGCCTTCTTTCCTTCTTTAAAACCAGTTTGAGCCTTTCTTACAGATCTAAGAGAGGGGAAACATCAGAAGTATGAAGCATGTGTTCAGTTTGTATCCTCCAGATTCCCAAGGAGGGAACGGGGCTGAACGTGCCGCAGCAACAGGGTCACACTCTGCAGGAAGCCGCGGCGCATCACCGAGCTTTTTACACCTTTGATCCCCATTGTTGGTGCCGACGATCTTTCGCTCAAGTTTTTTCATACGTGCGATCTATGACATGTCGAGTCGCTTTTCATTATGCAGATTTTCTTTGAACAATAACAGCCACCCCATCACATACATATTAATAAACATAATAAACCCTCAAGGAGATCAAAGGAAGAAACAAATAAATGATGAGCACTACATCGAAGACTGAACGAGGAAAAGTGGCTTTTTTCTTTTAAAGATGACTCTTGGGGCTGAAGCTTTAAAAACTTTGCTCGGAAAGCGTAAAGAAATCAGAACCAAAAGAGGAGAAATACATAATAAATAATTTATTAGTTAATTTTATAAATGTAGAAAGAAGATGACAAACAAATAAATTTCTATATTTACATTTATTTCTTGACTTTATTCCACTGATTTGTGTTATTTATTTTGTTCTGATGTCGCTCTGTGGGCATCTGTGTTCTTTTGTGATATTTTGGAGGCTTTGGCTTTGACTTAAAGGTACGATATGTCGAATGTCGAATGTGTCACCATGTGTCCGTCATCTTGCCACAACAAGACATGTTTTGTTACAACTATAAATTTACGGATTTCTCAGGCTTTGATAACTGCTGGAAATATTTGAGGTATGCTGCATGAGGAAGCATGAGCTGCTCCTGTTGCTGTATGTGATGCTGTGATAAAAACGTCATGTAAATTATACTCTGATACATCAGCTCGTCTGTAAACATATTCTCTTCCTCAGGCCGGTTTCACCCGGTCGTCATGACTACGGTTAACTCGGATCTCATTTTTTTATCGGTGGTGCGGGGGGGTTGAGTATCAGAGAGAATCACTCCCATGATTCCCCGCCAGCCTCAACATCATCTTTTGTTATTGTTTTGATTGAGAGCCCCCTGGTGGTTAAATCTACATACTGTGCCTTTAAGACGATTTAATTTAAAATAATACTTTTTTGTAAAAGTGCCTTGAGATAACATCTGTTGTGAATTGACGCTATAAGACTGATAGATCGATTGAAAAGCACTTCTGCACGTTTATGCCACAGACATGGAGTGCGTGTTTGGAGCTGAACGAGGCAGATACACACTCAGAGTCACTGTGAGCTGTCATCCAGTTGGGTGGAGAAAAGCTGGGCATCTGTGGGAGGTTAACACTTGTCACTGTTAGATTTGGTACTTTGGGCATTTGGAGGTTCACATTGGGCAGAGTGTTTGTTAACGTCCTGTGGAGAGAAGCAGAGAGTAACAGAAGACAAAACACAAAAAGAGTTTACAACGATCATGCAAACAAAAAGTAACAAAAGATGAAGAAACACTCGAGTCAAAGAGGGACGGTGTAGTTTAGGATCCATTAGACGCTCAGCGTCCGACAATCAACCAGCACACTGCTCTTCTAAATTAAACATTATTACCATACTCTCTACATGACATGTAGATGTTCTTCAGTGTAAATATGTTTACAGAAAGAGTGAAATTCAACCTTTATATATTTATACTCGAAAGATCATTGAGGGGCAACCCTCATTTACAATGACATCGAGTCATTACAGAAATAATTAGAAAACAGACATTAAATCAACGAAAAACAGGAGACAGATAAATACAAGACTTCTAAAATCAGTCGACAAAAGTCTAAAATGTAGTAAGATAATTAAGCGAGTACAAAACTGCAATAAATAAACACACTTATGTAAAACAGTTACAAACAGAGGTTGGGAGGTTTAAAATTGGGTTTCTAAAATGCCCAAAAGGTAAAAGTAAATTTCCCTCAAGAAGATGCTGTATGTTGAAAAACTTGACATCTCTGTGTATGTTGGTTAAGTAAAGACATCACTAGAAAGTAGTGTTGTAGAAAAGACCACCCTAACCGAGAGCAGAATGCTGAGACCGAGACATTTAGGGATCGAGACCGAGTCAAGACCAAGACCATAACTATCACTGGAAAACCTTGATCTTGTGTGCAGCGGGCGTGTCACTCACTTAGACCGTAACACCAGGAAGGTTGCGGCTGTAACCGGGGGATTTTTATCTAATTACAAATGAATTGAAGTTATTTGTTCTTCTAGAAAGAGGTGTTTTGCTTCTCATCACAGTGATGACGTTGAAAAAAAGCCAATCAGTGGTGGTCTTGATCGGTCTTGATTTAAAAATCAGTCTAAGACTGAGACAAGAGCAAGTGAAAATGCTTTTCGATTCCGAGTCGAGATCGAGATCTTCAAAAAGTGGTCTCGAGACCAGTCATGAGACAAAGACCGATTTCGAGTACTACTAGAGGTTGGTACACTTGATCCTAAAATATCTGCAGTAAACGCTGGTAGACATTCCAGTTTGTCATACAGTAAGGATGGTATCTTTCATGCTGCTTGAATCACAGCACTGAAGTGAAACACAGTTGTTGAAATCACTGCATAGTCTCTGGGGGGATGAGAACATATGGCAAATGATGTGTAAGTGAATTCAGCTGCTGCAGGAATGAATGAAATACAAAGTTTGCAAAAAGAGCAAAGTAAGACTGAAAGAGACGTTCAGTACAGACTTACCTACATCTGTTCTGAATCTATGCAGCTGTATGTGTGTGCTACAAGGTACCCGCAGACTTAACAACAGCTGATGGTAAAGCATAACGCTGATTTGACAAAAGGCAGAGACGATGGTTATGTCGACCTCAATACCCCATTTTTACACGTGATAAGAAAACATAGTCAGAGTGAAAAGTTCAGCTGTTTGTGTTCAAACATGCTGCTCAACTTCAGGAAGTTTTCAGGATTTGTGAATCAGCAATTTGTCTGAAACCTTATTTTCTTTCTTCCAAAACCAACAGGAGAAAGCTTCAAAAGGACATTTTAGAAATGCACCTTCCCTGTCCTGATGTACAGTACACGACTGGTTTTTTTTTTTTTAAATGCAGGGAAATGGAGAAGATTGAATTGAGAGGAAACAAGGATTTGGCGTGTTGCAAAACCTAATCTATCCATCATCTTGATATGACATTATAAATGTGTGAAGATCAGCAAAGAGTAAACGTCTTAATCAACACATGCAGGTGAAAACGACGGTTAAAGGTTGAATAAAACGAGGCGTCCTTACTTGACAGGCTCCCAGGACTCCCTCTCAAATCCTCTGTGGATGGACTGAGCGATGGAGGACTCCATCAGGTCCACATATCGAACCACCAGGGGGGCGTACAGGTCCTGCAGGTGTTTGTGGAACCTCCCGTTGCACAGGTTGTCTATGGGACGACACGAGAGGGAGAGGAAATAAGACTTTAGAGGAACCAAAGCAATGAGGATTCCAACATATCTCACATGAATTAAAATAACAACGTGAGAGGGAAGCAGGTTTAGAATCGCCCTATAAATCAGGACATGATGACAGTGATTTAGCTGCAAGTGGCCAATGCATCAGCATACAGAGTGCAATGATGAGTTAGAGCTTTGAGATCTGTTACAAACCTCAGTTAATAAAGTTAATAAAGAGGCATACAAGTGGCTGCGACAAGTTGTCTTTTTTTGCTTGCAAAAGACAAAACAAGACTTGTTTTTGAATTAAAGCCGCAACTTTCCCTTCTTCACAAGCTGCTGAATATGAAGCTTAAAAAATAGAAACCCATCAATTAAGAGTCTGAGGTAGTAACAAGACGATGGAGAATCACTCAACATCACTCTGAGGCGTAAAAATAGAAAGCAGGCTTCTTGTGTAAGTGACGGTAAAGCTGACGCATGTAGCAGCGGAGCAATAAATAACAGTATCATCTGCATATCGGAGCAATATCATCCACATAGACACACAAATGTGTGTTAGGAACATTATGACGGATACTGCCTTACAATGAAAATCAAAAGAAGACATACCAAAGCAGACAAAACACAGACACACACACATCAGTGACACACTGATGTACACACTTCTCCAAAATAAGACAGTATACACCAGAGTCCAGTGTTGGATTTTTGTGGATGTAGAGAAGGAGATGACACGTGTGTATAGCTCCCCAGGTATATGTTTCTCATCTGCCCAAAGACACCTTTTAATCGTATGTGTTCATAAGCATGTTCAGCAGTTTAATAAATCGGAAAGTAGGGCAACATGTAGCAGCTGGTGATAATAAACTAAAAGCTAACGCTATACCACTGGCTCTTCGTTAGCAGGTGTGACACAACACATCCAGTCTTTCAATCTTTCTGAACAAAAGGTCGGCGTCTCGGGGGAATTTCTAAATCCGACCCATCAAACACATTTCCCCTCGTCTCCGGCGGCTCCCAACTGGTAAAAAGGCAACACTGACAAAGACCACAGGAGATAAAATGGAGGCCAGTGTGTGCTAATGTGATGCCTCACGGCTCCATGCAGCGTGTCTGCTATTCCCTCGCCCTCTCTCTCTCTTTGTTTTTCTCTCCCCCTCTGAGCATGTGTGTGTTTGTGTTTGTGTGTGTTGGCATCGGAGTCAAGGTCGATGATACACAGTAGGTGCAATGTTTGTTGTGCTCCGTGATTGCCACTCTCCCAATTAGCCACTTGAGCGGCTGCTGTCCACTTGGATGTGTTGTGTCCAGGAGTGTGTTCGCAGGGGCTCGCCGCGCCGCAGCTACCACTGCTTTAGACCTCATTAACTCCTCGAATGGCGGTCCAACTTTGGCGCCTGTCTGGTGCTATACGGCTATTTACTGCTACATACTGTAAGTGCAGCGCTGTGGGGCGACGGAGCAGATGACCTTCTGTGGAAAAGACGTCCCCCATGATGATGACGCGCTGGACTGAAGTGTGTGTTTGTCTCACTGTGCGTGGCCTTATGTCGGCGTTCAAGATCTTTTTTTGTTTATTTTATGAGGATTGTCCTTAAATGTTTATTTTACATTTGTTGAATTAAAGGGGCACTCCGCTGAGTTCAGCTGACTAGTCATGATGACTAGTACTCAGGCTGTGAACACATATGGTATTTAATGTTTTGAGGCCCTGCAGGAGCTTAAGGTCAGAGGTCAAACCATGGTGATGTCATCAGACCATGAATACATGCAGCCTTTTGAGTCATTCTCTCAGAAACCAGTGAGGATGTCCACATCACTACAGTAAGGCTGGTGCTCAAGCTACTTCAATACTTTTTATTTTTGGTCAGACTGAATTGTTTTTATGATTTTGCCCGTGCAAGAAGACAAACAGCTTCTGAAAGCACCATGGCAACAGCAGGCGAACCTGTTTCATTTGTCTCTCCCCCCTCTTAGAGAAACGCTTGCAGGAAACATCTGCAGACATCTGGCTGACAGGGAATAGAGAGAAAGAGAGAGAGAGAGAGAGAAAGAGAGAGAGATAGGGAGAGAGAGAAAAGAGAGAGAGAGACAGAGAGAGAGTGAGAGAGAGAGAAAGTGATAAAGAGAGAGAGAGGGATATATATATAGAGAGAGAGAGATTGAGAGAAAGAGAGAGAGAGGGAGAGAGGAGAGAGGGAGAGAAAGAGGGAGAAAGAGAGAGAGAGAGAGAGAGAGAGAGGGAGAAAGGGAGAGAGACAGAGAGAGAGAAAGGGAGAGTTGAAGATGTGACTTCAACTTTTGTCTGTGGGAGTTTTTTTCAAAGAAAACTTTATTGACAAATGTCAATGATACGTTCCAATTAACATGTACAGTGAGAGCACTCAGGTCTGACCGTACAACGTGAGCACATAATTCATGAGCTGTGGTCGTGCATCCTAAACCATTCATAAGTACAGTGCGTGTTCATAATCAACCGCAACGTTTATGCAGTACATGTCCGGCCTTTTAGGTGAAGGCTGGGTTTGTCCAAAGAGTCAAGTCAGTGTTAATAAAACATATAATGAGGTATAAATAACAGAGATTTTCATTTGTGTTTTTGTGATTGAAAGAATAAATATTTAACAGCAGAGAGATTGAGATGTTTGTTATTTTGTTTTGTGCCTTCTTTGCACTTCTTTGCACCAAAGATTCCAGCTGACTGATTTTAAACACAATTTGCATCAAACAAGGAAATGTACACCGACACGAGGGGTCTGTTTTTGTCGTTAACTTGTAATTGCGAGCGCGGCTCAATTTCCTCCCCCCTCTGTTAACTGCTGCATGGTGTAGCTCCTCTCGCTGCTACGCACTTCAATTTCTGTTTCCACACAATTGACGAGATGCGGCAAATGAGGAGGAGGTGGTCAATTTGATGACACTAACAAGTGAGCATAACAAGCTATTTGCAGTCACCTCTGTTCATCTGAATGAGTGAGCCGCGCTCTGCCTTCTCCTTGACTCCCGACTGACAAACTGAAAGGGGGGGGGGGGGGGGGGGGGGGGGGGTTGGCATTCCCCAGGGACAATTAGAGGTCCAAAGATTGAGTCCGCATTTGTGAACAGTGAAGTGTTTGCTTTACAGGACTACGGACAGCTCCACAGTGTTCCTGCAGGCAAGTGCATGCAGTTCATTAGAGAGATGGCTGGCCTGCAGCAACCGGCATCAAGACCCGACTATTATCTTCAGTGAGACACTCCTGGTTCACACACACACACACATACACACATAGAGGCAGTTCAGTGTGTAGACCCCTCCAGGGCAAAAAGTCGACATCTCACATTGACAGGGATGATTCCGAGACGTTTGAGAGATGTTTCAGGGAGATTGGAATGCACAGGCAACAGCAGCTGTAAACCTTCATTATTATCATCAAACAGTCGGTATATTTGTGGTCGCTTGTAATCATCAGACTGTGCGGACAAAAAACCATAGAAAACACCGGACACATTCATCGTATCGATAGAATTTGAAAATGTTGCAGTACTGACACTTGCAGCCAACCACATCATGACTTAAAGTAAAAGTTGAAGATACATCACATGGAAATATCTGGGATCAGAATATGAAACAGTGAGGAGAAAAGTGCTCACTTGTACGGTCAGAACCAGTCATGGCTGGCCATTAGAGGGTGCTAGAGTGCACAGCACAAAATACAAATGCTCATTTAGCTTAGCAATTACAAACAAAGACCTTTAACTTTAATTAATACACCTATGCAGTACCTGTCGTTATACCTCATCATTTCACTATGTATACGTAACATATATGTTTTAATGCTGCAACTGCTCGATGCTTTTTCAGCTACTGTTGTCTTTTGCAACTTGCATGTCCTTAAAGTCTTTATATGCAATTTTTCACACTTAAATGTAGAAATCAAGTATCTCCTCTGAAAATAACTCTGTGAATCATGACTGTCTACAATGGGTGTAACACCTGAGTCCCACTGTCTGTGATGTTTTCAGAGTTTTCCGAGTCCTATATTCAGTTTGTTTACATCGCCCGGACGGCCAGCTGACTCCTCCCTTCGTGTATAAAAGTTGTTTAATTGAGGGACTAGAGAAAAGAAGAATAACATACTGTACTCACTGCTTAACTGTGTTTCTAGATCACGCTCATTTCAGGTAAATTTACATGCAGTGTGAAGATACCAGCATAATAAAGATCGCTAGCATTAGCATGCTAACACAACAATGCAGCGCGAGTTGTTTTGGTTTCATGCTGATGCTCAAGGGCGACAGCATCCAGCATGCTGGATCAATAAATCACACATAAAGCCTTTAAACTTTTCCCACTTGGCTGCATGCCTGTGTCTTTTTTCTTATATTCCCTGGATAAATGAGTCATCTTGCTTTTAGTTACTGCAGACTTTGAGTCAACTTTTTAGACTTAAACTTTTAGCACTTTGCTTGAAGACACAACAAATCAGACCCTATCAGAGGCGACCTATGAATCTTTTTTTAAGTGGCACTGGTGTATGCTGCCATGTTGACATTTTTGATCAGGAAAGCGTTCACTGCTCTGGACCAAAATGAGCCAAGTCATGTGGAAACCTTTTCAACATCATCCTAAACCACCAAGTCTGTTGGTGGAAAATATTACAGCTCTGTTGGCTTAAGACTAAAGGCTTAAGTTTTTTTTATTATGATTTACATAACGAGACTATCTCTGAATTTATCTGCATAATCCTTTCCAGACCTCCACTCAGTGTGTTCGATATGTTTTCTTTCATTAGCATCTTAACTCACAGTCCACTCTCAGGAAGTCATTGAGAAGTTGGAAGAGGGGGAAGCTGTCCCAGCTGTCGGGCGGCTGAACCTCGAGAGCGGCGTCCATGTCGGCCGAGTAGAGACACAGGAAGGTCTCTGCGTGCTCCACCATCAAGTCTGACCACCAGGCGAAGGCCTTCAGAGGGAGTACAGGAGAGACGGAGGAGGAAAGGGGACAGATAAAGAGAGGAAAAGAAACCAAGAGGTTGAGAGCGAAAGAAAGGAAGGAGAAAATTACACAATGAGTACTTGTACTTTAAAGTGCTCTGACCTTTTAGAATTTACATTTTGATCTTTTATCTTCATGTGTTATAAATCTTAATATCCAAATGTCTTTAAATGCTTTAAATGATGCTATAAATGTTTTCTTAACTCTTAGCACTGGTCTTAGCACTCTGAATAGTTTCATGTATGAAAGGTGCTCTATAAATAAATGGCATTGCCTCACTTTACTGGTTTGTTTTATCATAAAAGATAAAGATGAAATGTAACTCCTGAGATCTATAGCAAAAGCTCTTGGCTGGTTTTCTCACTTTTCAACATATGAAATCAACTTGTTGCCTCAACAACTTCGCTGCTTGACCTCCAGGGAAGGATTCTTCACAACTCGAAGCAGAAAAACACGGGCGCTTGGGCACGGAAAAAAAAAAAAATCACACACTTTCCTGTTGGCCCATGGAGGAAAACAGCAGCAGCTCCTTGACAGGCATGGCAGGGAGCTACTTAAACACTCACCCATTGCTCCTTAAGCGAATCAATCAGAAGAAAGGAGCTAGCGAGCTGCAGTGGTGCTCAAGTCTCCCCCATAAAACAGACGCTGTGGAGTGACTGTTAGGGACCGAGCTGGTCTCATGCACATCGAAAAACACTCGCTTTCCTCCATGCACCCCCACTCTTACCCGGCTTCTTAAGAGGAACCCCTGAGGATCCATGGTGTTTGCTCATTCACATCAAGCTGTCAACACTGTAATGTGAATGTACCCATGGGCTTATGAGGCGGGAGCCGCATGCACTTGCCATTGGGAGCTCTTAGAACTGGATAGTTGGAGTGGGAGATAGTTGGCAGAGAAGGTAAACACCCGGAGACTGTCACGCATGTAATCATCGTTTTTGACTTTGGAGACTTCTGCATGAAGACAACCAAAAAGAAACAAGACAAATACGAGAAGCAAAACTTGCAAACTAAAAAAAAATCAAGTGTTTCTTGAACATTTTAAAATAATTTATAAAAGGAAATAACTATCTTTTCCACAGCCTTACTACACTCAGTTGTGCTGTACCCACATTAATCGCTGTATAAAGAGGACGGGGAATAGATTTGGAAACTGGGTAGAGAGAGAGTAGAGAATCGCATTCGGGAAAGGAGCCACAGGTTGGACTTAAAACCTAGGCTTTCCTCCTCTGCACATGGGGTGCACTAACTAACCACTAGGCAACCAGCAAGACTGTTTACTGATTTGCTGTGAACACAATATCTTTTATCAGCACATATAAATGCATGGTGGTTTAAAAACAGGCAGAAATTTAACATGATTTATCATGTCTACTTTTTTAAACCCCATGGCAACGCAGGTTTCAAAACACTCTGATGCTACAAACACCTTCTCATCCAAGATACATCCTTTACTATTTGTCGGGTTAAGCCACAGAAGCTTCATGGTCACTTTTAGAAAAGACATCATGGTGCAGGTTAGAAAAACAACTCAACCCTGACCTGTTGGTTCACACAGGATGCAAACCTCTGTCTCCTGGCTGGCTCACCAGAATAGTTTAACCCATTCGCCACCTTTAAACTCCTCCTGGCTGGCTCGCCATAAAAGTTTGACCCATCCACCACCCATGATCTCCAACTACCGCTTAGAAGCCTTTCTACAACTAAATTCCCATCTAGATTCTAGATGGGTCTTTTGCAGACACTGAACATTTCAATGTGCATCTGTTTTTTTGGTATTCTTGATTCGGAAAGAGCAAAGAGTAAATTTACCGGAATAAGCACAATAGCTAACTGTCATCAGCAGTCTTAAGGCAACTTTTTTTTTAAATTACAATTAAAAGATTGCAGATTAGAAGCCAAGATGTATGACGAAGCATTGGTTTTTGAAGCCTTAGGAAAGAGCAAAAGCTAATGCTTCTCCTCCAGTTACCATCTTTGTCACGGCAGCTAACTCATACTTTTTGCTTTGAGATGCCTAAAATACAAACTCCCTGAATTTGATTTCCTTGTGGTAACATTTTTAAAATCAGAAAGCAGACAGAAGAGTCCGAGAGGATTTTCAACATGTGACAGAAACTCTTGAGTTTTATCAAACAATCTTTTGCAAGTTTTGCTGCTCCTTTTGCAGTGGATGACTTTGAAGAATTTAATGTTTTAATCCACATAAAAGTCTTCGAGTAGAAATCGATGATTGCATGCGTGTCACAAAAAGTTGCTGGTAAATATGATTAGCTTTAACCAGCATTAGAGCAACAAGGATATAAAAAAGAAAGATCATTACATTGATTTTGAGAATCTTGAATGTGTTTTCAGCTTACATATAAAAAAATAAATATATATCCATTTTTGTTTCCAGGGTTAGGGTCTGACGTTGATCATGCACCAATGTGCTCACACTATTGGAACAGCAGTGAGATGCATTTCAGTAAAATGCATGGGGACTGATGTTACCTGTGATCAAACAGAGCATGCCTTGCATTTCCTCCATTGTGTATTTTCTGAGGAATCCAATGGAGAGGATTGTTATTTTAAGGGAAGGAAAGGCGGCACAGCACCTTCCTAAGTTTTCTTACAGGACTGTATAGAACCAATGACACATGGCTGGACACAGGAAAACACCAAAGTGTTTCCAAGGATGATTTTGGACTTCTAAAAAACAAAGTACAGGGTTGTGAAGTTAAACACATCAGAATTCAAACCTCCAACTCTGCACTTTGTTTTGTCAGTGAGATAATGGCGAGTAATATAACACTGCCTAAGTGTCGTCTCTTCAAGCAAAACGCTTGCTAGCTTAGAAGCTAACAAGCGTTGCCACACAAGCACTTGATTAGCAGTGACCACAAGCTGAAAGGGGTTCTGGGTCATTGTTGATATGGGGGACATTAATGATCCTCTGCAACACCAGCAGGGTCATTAAGTGCATGCACAGGACTGTAAATAGGGTAGGGTAGGAGATGGGGCATATGGCATTAAGACAATCACATACCTCTTTTCCCTGCTCAAACATTTCCCCGCCAACCAAATCAATCATTGAAATACAAAGCAGAGAGAAAATAAGTCAATTTTAGTTTAAAGGAAGTGGCCCAAACATTTGATTTACAATAATATTCCATTTTCACTCAGTGGCCATTATCCTCAGACTTCAAGCTCAGTCGGAAACTCAAATGTTATTTAATGTTGTACTGCTGTGCTTCAAATTGTATAAATTGGGATCTGACAAATGTGTTGTAATTTTCACCGCTTCATGATTGGTCAGTGACTGGAAAGATAATAATTTGGTGCTTTCACACAAAACTCCTGAAAACCTGAGTCTGGCCTGACAGTCTCCAATCATTTTCTACATCAAGTAGGAGTAAGCTGATGTGAGAATGTACAATATTCAGGAAATTCACCTTGAGCAAGTGTCACATCCTGTGACAGGAGCACAACCATAGACTGTATGCATGCGAACAGTATTGTCTTGTCAAGACTTTTGCTGATCTTGTGAATTTGTCAAACTACATGTAGCAGTGATTTAAAGGCAAATACATTCTCAATATAGATTACATAGCGATCATCACTACCATCAGTGTGTGAAAGGGTATGAAGTGTAAAAGCGCTTTGAGTAGTTGGACGACTAGAAAAGCACTATATAAGCTCAAGTCCATTTACCATTTACCCTCTTCCTCGTCATCCTTTTTATGCTATGTCTCACGTCCTTAGATGCCCCCCCCCCCCCCCCCCCCCCCCCCTTGTCCGACGAGGATAGTCTCCCACTGTGAGGTGCATGTGTGAACAATAAACTCAAGTGGATTTCAGCGGGAGTCTGTCTGAAATTTTCTAGAAATTTTCAGGAGTGCATATGTGAAAAAGCTATTGTGAAAACCAAGAGGGATATGTGGTCATATTGCAAGGTGAACAGCATATTTTATAACCCATTACTGGCTAACACTACTATTTGATACAGTTACACACAGTACAATTGGAAGTCTGAGATCCAAGGAAAATGGCTGCCAAGTGAAAATGTTGCATGTAAATAGCACAGCACTCAAGTAAAAAGAGGTAGAGAGATTTGATTGGCCTAAATCTTCAAATCAAAACAAACCTTCCAGTTTCGCTTTTTCTTTTCTTCATGTGTGCATTTCATCTCCCCATGCTGTTTTAATATTGCATGTTCTCATGACTCAGTAGGATTTTTGATAACCCCATTGCTCCTATACCTACACATAAGATTGTGTACTTTGCATCAGACATGGCCCGCTGTGCAGATAAGATGCAGTATGATGATTCAAGGTAGCATGCAGTCACGAGTAAGTGACTTTGTATTCACCATTTCAAATATGAACAAACACAGAACACAGAGACCCCCAATAAAGAGGAATATAAAATACCTTGCACAATTTATCGTCTGTAACTAGAGATCTGCAGCTCCCCTGTTGGTATTCTGATGGTTTTAAAAACTATACAAAGACCAAGGTAAACATAATCAATGGACAGTCTAGGAGGGAGATCCCTGCTGCCAATCAATATCCTGGACTATACACCAAACTCTGTGTCTGATAAAAACTGATCTAGCAAGTAGGGAAACATCATCTGAAAACACTCCCTATGGCTGAAAGCATACTCCACTCTTAATAGAGTTGGGCATATCTACACTGGTTTCCAGCTAGGTAGAAATGTAGCAAAAATGCAGCTTGAGGCTGTAATAACAGCTCACACACCGGTGAAGAGAACTTCTTGTAGACTTGTCAGTTCACCTCCTACATCGCTTTCACACAGTTAACAAATGTCATGCATGGTTTTTGCTTAAATCCATAGATTTGAAGAAGTTTTAGGCTGGTGATGTACTTGCTTTTCAGTATGCGTTGGCATGATGGCTGTCTTTATAAATGAATGCTAGGTGGTCGCAATAGGAAGTTTGAAAATGAACAGTAGGGGCAGTGTAGAAGCAGAGGGGATGTTAACACAGCAGCAAGGACAACAATGGCAGAAAGACGCGCTGACAGACCAAGTGAGCGATTATCCACATCTTTAGGATGTGTCATTACCGATACACAGCGACAAATATGTGTATCAAAGTAGCCATTGAAACCTTCAAAACTGTCCATCTTTCCAATGGGCTTGGGCCATACATACCACTGACGTTGGTGTCATTTTTTTAAACTTTGATGCAAGAATTAACAACAGTAACCTCCCTGTCATGTTGCTGTTCACATTCTGTACTTCTGGTCGTTGGTAAATACTGGTGTGCCCAGTAGAGTTATCCTCAGTAACACAGTCGTTTATAGCCAAGTATGTGAACACTGTGTACTCAACTGCAAGGTTAAAAAGCAAGTATATCTCCAGCCTTTGAAAAACTGTTTGCTTTAGGTTTTGAGGAACCATGAAGCCTCAGTGCTATCAAACTAATTCAATTGAACTTCATTTGCAGCCAAAATTTACCTAATTTGTTTAAGGAAATAGATCATGGTTTCCGTACCCATTACTTGGGTAGCTAATGAAAGTCACATAACTAACACTATCAGACATTACTAACGTCCCTATTGAAACTCAAAAAGAAGACATAACTGACTCTTGATTTTACACAGGAATGTAGCCCCGATTTTTCGTATATAAGAGTTGTGTGTTTGTTTGACACGTGTCACCCTTGACTGCCATATCCAAGAAGACTTTTGCACTTTTAACCCTACGTCTCCAGACTTCAACGGCACAAGAAAACAATAAGGTAAAGGTCTGACAATGTCTAGCAATGACGTTAGAGTTGTACCCAGAGAGTCATTGGGATGTTGTATCGGTAGTTGAAATCGGCCTGTGGATGTGTCAGCACAGTTGAACGAGAGGATGCCAGCACACTCACCTCAGCGTGATGTTCCTCATTCTGCTGAAGCACCTCAATCACCAGCTCAGCCAGGCGAATGGTGTCCTCCAGTTTTTTTGCAGGGGTTACTAACCGTCCTACATTCTCTGCAGCACAAAAGTCAACAATCAGTTAGGGTAGCCCCTGAGCCTGACCAGTATCCAAAAAAAAACAATGTTCATGCAACCAAAAGTCTATTACAACATCCCTGCCCTGACAAAGAAATGTGTGTATTCTTTGATACTGTATTTAGATTGTATACATGAAAAAAAAAACATGCATGTAACTCTTCTTACTCCAAAACACTGGGTTAAGTCACTCACAAAGTGTAGGTAAAGCTGTTGCCTCAAAAGAGATCCTTAGTCCAGTCTATAGCCTCAGCCTAAACCACTGGGACAGTGTCATGGTCATTTTAAAAATACAAGCAAGAAATATCCACTAGTTGTTATAATTAGGGCAGGGAATCAAATATTAAAACTGTCGGACAAAAGACTGGATAATATTTAAAGTATCTTTTGAAAAATTGTCAATAAAGGTCAGATTTTAAACCCAATCATGTCTAACTTTAACATCTAGCATTTGTTGTACCCAGCGCTAATTATACCATAAACTCAAGGTTAACTATGTGTTGTTCAAGAAGTTTTAGAATCAACACTTTCCCCATGAGTGCACTGTTTGGTGGCTGGAAGTAGTTATGTCTGCGTATGAAGTGAATGGTTCAGACATAACCGTCTTATAGAGAACACATAGACATGATGAGGGATGTAAAACAGCGTGTACATTGAACATCCATCATGCAGTAATGTGGTGGTTATGTTGTGCTAATATATCCACATTATCTAGTGTGCAGTTCGATTGCTTGGGGTGCAGCTTTCTCTACCTGTATAGTAGGCTGAGGTGAATGCAATTTGAAGATATTTCCACACCAATAATTCAAATCCTTCGCCATAAATTGTGTTTACTTCCTGGTTAGTTGAAGAAAGAAGCCTGGCAACATTTGCTTCCCCTGCGTTAATGTAGAATAGTTTTGTTATTGCTTGGGGCGGCTGTGGCTCATTGGGAGAGTAGGTCGGTTCTCAACCGAAAGGTCAGGGGTTCGTACCCAGCTCCTGCAGCTAAACTTTTTTGAGGAGTTCAAAGATTCAAGTCATGAAAAGGTACTGAAATAAAGGGCCAGCACGTGTTTCGAAAAGAACAAAAAATGTGTGTGTGTGTTGGTTTGATTTATGCTTCCTCACTCTGAGAACAGCACCATCGTTCTTGTGGATAAGAATCCAAATAGGCTGAGCTGTCTGTGTCAGAGTCATGTCTGTTTTCAGTAAAAATACTGTCAGAGCTCTCTGGCTCAGTGATGTTGTGGACGACACAGCAGAGTGATGAGTGCTCGCCTGCTGGAGGTTCAGTCATGCTAACAGGGCCAAAAGCCTCTACAGAAAGGGACTTCTGTCCTGGTTCAAAGGGGGATTGTTTGGATATAAAAGTGTCTTTTCAGTAAAAGCTATTTAGCTGAAGTTTGGAAGAAAAGTGTTGGAGTTGAAAGAAAAGTTTTCTAACATTTCTAAATTGATTTAACTTTTAAAATGTCCATGTTAGACTTAAGAGTTGTCAGATCTAACTTCACAACCTGACATGGGGCAGCCTGAGTAAGTCCAATTAAATGCTTCACAGAGCTCGTTGACTTCATGATAAAGTGTGATATTTTTGACAAGCTGGAAGTGTGGCGTTCTTCTCCGACCACGTATTGTCTCATCTGTTGCCAAGTCCAGTCCTCACTTTGGACAAAAGTTGGTAGATGTTGTTCTGAAGTCTTAGTTCTTGTGATTAGAATCTTTTTTTTGTGAATGGCACCTCTCCCTGAACTCTACAAAACTCTTATTTCCTATAATATTCTTCATCTATTATATACTTAACATTAAGTAACTATGCTATATGATCATTGTTTCACTATATTATACTTCACAACATTATACTATACTAAGCTATGCTACATACCATACAAATAAACTATACAATACAAAGCTATGCTATACAGTACTATATCAAACTTTACTATGCTATGCTATATACAATACTAAGCCATACATAATTATACTTCACAATACTTCAGTATACCATGCTATATAGAACTATGCTATGCCATGCCGTGCTGCACTATATTAAACTATATCATGCTCTGCTATGCTATACTATGCCATGCCATGCTACACAATACCATGCTATATACTATACTATAATATACTATACCATGTCATGCTATGCAATGCTATGCTATGCTATGCTATATTATATTAAATTAAACTATGCTATGCTATGCTATGCTATGCTGTACTGTACTGTACTGTACTGTTCTATACTTTTCTATACTACACTATACAATGCTATGCTACACACCACAAGGGTGGCTGTGGCTCAGTGGTCGAGTCGGTCGTCTCTCAACCGAAAGGTTCAGGGTTTGATCTCCAGCTCCTGCTGCAACATGTCCGATGTGTCCTTGGGCAACACACTTAACCCTGAATTGCTCCCACTGCTTCGTGTGAATGTGTATGAATGGGATTAGTTACTTTTGATGGTCACACTAGAAACCTCTGCAATCAGTGTGTGAATGTGCAGGAGTGTCCTGCGGTGTAAAAGCGCTAGCCAGAAGACTAGAAAAGTGCTATTTACCATTTACTTTACACTAAACCATTCTATACTTAACTATGATATGACTTTATTATTTTCTACTTGATGTAAACGGGCAAACAGAATGCTTTATTAAAAATAGATTTTGACCACCTGGATATCATTAAAACATTTTACGTTTGTGGCTTTTTAACATACATGAACTATTACCTCGCCCTTTCCTCATGCAGAACATAAGGTACTGAATCAAAATACTTGTAAGCCACCTGCATGCAAACAGTGCTTTTCTTCCATGCCCTGATGCTCTTTGATGCTTTTTGATGCTCGTACTCTTTTTTGCTTTCTCAGGGAACTTGTCAACAGAAGTGATTTTCACTGACAATGTGGGAATCAGCTCCACAACTGCTCTCTCCATTTGTCAATTACAAACTCATTCCTGCTGTCCTGTCGTATTCTGTCAGCGTAACAACATCCCCCTGCTGTGAATGCTCGTAGAGCATGGATATATTTATATTACCATGAGTGATCAACATCATTAAAGTCATCCAAAAGTCTCTCTAATTTCCACCAAACATTTTCAATTGGTGTCAATTCTTTCTTCTTGTTCTCCATTTGAAGCATTCAAAAGCAGTGAAAAACACCACAATGTGGGGAGAGGGGATTTCACAACGTTCCTGAAGCATGTGCTTTAAGGTTTTGACGAGTGATGCACAGGTAACAGGAAGGTTGTGACAGGGTCTATGGTGGTATGATTTAAAAGTAGACTTGGTGTATTCTGGTCAGGAATGATCTAACAGGAAAGGTTCAGACATACAGTACAACGTCACCTGGATCCTTCTGTTTTTTCTGAGATTTCTCCTCTAAGTTATAGTCACATTTAAAAAATTTTAAAAAAAAACAGAAAGGTGCGAGGATGGAAAGAAGGTAGACAAGAGGTGGGAAAGTGTCAGGTAAAGGGTGAGAAAGAAGAGATTGTTAAATACAGAAAGTATAGGTATAGCAGAGGTGACGAAAGACAGGAATCAGAAATAAAGACAAAAGGTTAGATTGACTTTAAAACACATTGAACAAATATCTGCAGCATATGAAGGAGACGGTTTAGGAAGGATCTCCACTTTGACCTGAAATCCAACAGGAAACAAACCTAAAATATTTTGAGAAGCTTCTAAAATGTGAAAACGACCAGCAGGAGGCGTCAATCAAAGACAGAGACATTTTCCTGGGACAGCACCTCTTATCCTACAGATCCAAAAATGTTACAGCTCAATAAGATTCCGTTCAAATCACTGCAGGCTGGTTCCTGTTTAAATGTTTAAATGTGCCGTGATCTTAAACACTCAACAGGATTTACACACAAGCAAAGTAAAAATGCATTCAAGTCGCAAACAGACAAAAGGACAGGTGGTTTTGGGCAGGACAGAAAATAAGAAGCTGTATCAAGTACTGAGCGTCTGGAAGAGACTGAGACAACGGATACAAACAGAGACAAACAAAATCGTAACCAAAAAAAAAGTGAGAGTTGGCTTGTTTTGGTTGACACTGGTTGGAAGAGAACAATAAGAAAGAAAGAAAAAGGGATGCAAAAGGTGAAGGAGGATGTTGCTGGGGGAAGAGGAAGGTACTCACGAATGGTTAAATCCATCACTTGAGATGCCAAGCAGAAGACCGGGTGCTCATACATCTCTCTCTTTTTCCCTACAGAGAAAGAGGGGGGATACCGAGGCATGCGAGAGGCGCAGGGTCAGAGAGGACGAGCACAAAGGTCGCTACAGGTTTGTCCAGAGGAGGTTTTCAGGGGCCCATGTCTCTATATGTCTCTATTTAAAATTCTCACAAACTTCATGCTATTGATGTTTAAAGTGTTGAATCTAAAAATCTTAATATGCTTTGCTTACTTCTACCATACTAAGCAATGCAAATAAGATAATGTTCAACAACTTCCTAACTTACTATCATCAAGCAGTAAGCAGAAGTTATTGAGGGCCAACTCTTAATAATGACCTATTAGCTATAGACCATGCTCATGTAGAATAAGGTATGAGTAAGCGCTTAATAATGACTAATAAGATCTCCTCACAAGAGCTTTAAAGGCTTACAAATGCATCACAAAACACCTTAAAGGTCACATATTCTCCTCCTCTTCTTCAGTTTAAATAAGTCTCAAAGCTCTCCAAAACATGTGTGTGAAGTTTCTTGTTTTAAATCCACTCTGATCCTGTATTTGATAATGCCTATAAACCCCTCTATTTCAGCCCTGCTCAGAACAGGCTGTTTCTGTGTCTGTAACTTTAAATATGTAAATGAGCTCTGTCTGACCACGCCCCCTCTCTAGAAGGGCTTGGGTGTACTCAGGCTTTCTCGCTCCATGTCCTATTGTTTACGGTGAGAAGGCAGACTCAGAGGGCAGAACAAACACCTAGCTGTGGGAGTGTCACCCACCTGGGGGAGGGGCTACTGCCATTTGTGATGTCATGAAGGGGAAATCTCCAAACGGCCTGTTTGAGCACACATTTTCTGAAAAGTGGAGCAGGTAAAAGACGGAGAGGATGGACTTTTCTCATCATTAAGGGGTTTGCAGACAGACTAGAGACACATGTTAGTGTTAGAAACAATTGGTAAAGTGGATTTTGTATAATATGTGACCTTTAAGGATTTTACAAGCATGTCCTCAAACTGCATCAAATCCTCAAATGTGAGTTGGATGACATTAACTGTCTAATGTTAAGGATTTTCATTAGCCCTTTTCACACCGCTTTTTTCCCTGCTGCATTAAGCTCAGCCGTCATCACGCCTTTGTACATCCACACTGATTCCGCGACGGCGTGACATTTTTTGTCCCAGTCTGTGAATTCACATTGCGTTCTGGCGTTGCGGAAGCCCAGGACAGAACAGAACAGCGGGAGCTTCACATACACACAAAGTCAGACGTGCACACACACATAGCGCTGCGCTCCCCCTCTGGGTCCACGAGACCGTCTTGCCTCTGCAACGCCTCTGAAGACGGTACAGAAATACATCCCTCCATTACGTCACAGGGGTGTAAATATCGCTTCATGAAACGGCAGTCTGAATGATGAGGGATAATGAGAAGCCAAAGTCACCAACACAACACACCAGGTAGCCTCAGAGTGTAAAGGCCCTGACACACCAAGTAGATTGTCGGAGCGATTGTCGCCATAGTTTTTTGCGGTTTTTCCAGCTCTGTCGCTACCCGTTGGCCATCTTTCCGGCCGGTTCGACATGTTGAATCGCCGTCTGTCTGTGCGGTTGTTAAGAGGAATCTCTCTGATTGACTGTTTGGAGGTTTCATTTCTCTCCAGCTCTCCTCACAGGTTCAGTAAAACCCCTTGAGCATGCCGCTGTAGTCTCCATGCTTTCACCCATTAGTGCGGTTTCTCCTTATTCGTCTCCTCCTCCTCTCCTTTTCTTTTCCCACTAAAGAGCTGACAACGCCAGCGCCATTTTCACCTTTTTATCAGACGTTATTCTCCATTAGTAGACGACCTATAATACGAGTGGTGAGCGACAGCGGTGTGAAAATGGTCTTCTTGTATCATAACAACGGACTACCGCCCCCTGCTGGCATGGAGAGTTATTTCCTCTCACGCATGAGCAGAACGTACGTGGTGGTTGGCCGTCGGCTGTAGTCTTTGCGGTGTGTTCAAGTGCAACTTTTTGGCCAGGACAAAGGTGCCTTTGTTGCCATTAGCTCTTTACCGTCTGCTTGGTGTGTCAGGTTCCTTAGAGTCGGGGGAACATCACAGCTGTAGCTGTTCCTGGGCTGTCTACTTTGGATTAACCATTCGTTCTCCCAAACAGAAGTCAATTCTTACATATCAGTGTTGGTTTTTAAAGAGATCGAGAAGCACACCACTAGTATGAAGGACAGGAGGGGTTAGGGGAGAATCAAACATCACAGCTGAGAAACTAAGGTTCATTATGCCTTAGTGTCTTCAGGGAAGCGATGGTTTCTTTACAGACATCTTTTCGTTTGCTGTTTTAAAGTGAGTAAGGAGTTTTCTATGTCAGAGCTACGTCTCATCAATTAAAGAACATATTGTGTTCTTACGTCTTAAATGATAACTGTGGTTGTTTCATCTCACTCCTCCTCAAACAGCAAATAAGCATGCGTCCTGAATGTCTCATATACAACCGTTAAAAGTGGATGGTAGATTGAAATTAGCTCATTTAAATCAATGAGCTAATTTCAATCTACCATCCACTTTTAAAGAAGAAAATTTAAAGAAAAATAAATAATAATAACTCTTTAGTAGTTAACAGGTACAGCCACTGTTGTGACCCCATTTTGGATAACACATTTTTGAATCCTGCTAAATATCTATGATGCCTACTAAAGAAAACTTAAGACCATGCAACGTAAAAAAAAAAAAAAACAACTGGACACTGAGAAGTCCCGTTGAGTCTTGTGTATTAGCCTTCCTGTTTCCAAACAAACAGCAAAGCCAATAGACAAAGAAAATAAAGAAGTGACATGGAAATAATCCGAGAGCAGGAGAGAGAAAGGTGAGATCAGAGGAAAAGGAAGGGGCATCACTTCAGCTGATAAAGGAGCTGAGGCGTGCTGGAAGAAGTTAGTGTAAAGACTGAATTGAATGCATTTTTACTTCCCGTTCATTTGATGCTCGTAAATGCAGAACGTGAGAAAAGAGAAATACAACATGTATCGCTCAAAACGACTCTCAGGTCATCAAGTACATTCTGAATAAAGGGTAGAAAAGTTTTCTTCTGCGGCGAGAAAGAGAAGTTAGAGCGTAGTTTTTTGTTCATGTGAAATTCAAAATGTGAGAATAATATTTAACATAAATGGAAAAGCTTTCTTATGGTGTGTTCAGACCAAATTAAAACCAATTATTCTCCAAGACTCCAAAGTCTTAAAAAGACAAATCTAAATTATTTTCTAGGTTTTTTTTTTTAATAAAATGTGTCCTATTTGTTGGGCTCATTCAGCCACATTAGATCAGATTGTAGACAATGGGTGACTTTTGGCCAGAGACAGAGGAAAGCGAGGGTTGCTGTCTCGGTTTAATTTAAACCAACAGCAATAAACAAATTACATTTTGGTCAAACATAACCAAAAACTTTAAGTAATGTTTACTTTCTTTTGGTCTGAACAAACAATAAATATTCTTAGTGAGCACATGCACCTGTAGTAACTGTACAATTTCAACTTTGAATAAGTACCAAATCAGAAAACTGGAAACTCCAGTAGATTTATAAAGACGCTTTTCCAACAGCTCATTGGACAGTTGGAAACAAAGACGTCTCCACACATTTAAACAAACGTTGAGTCTTTAACGATGCATCAGAACGACACTGTTATTTAAATCATGAGTTCATCAAATGGATCTCATGCACTACTTTAATATCTCGCTTTATATTTCAACACTACTTTCCAATAACCACATTTTTTATTTTACCATTTCAGTTCATCTGTATGCTGCATTGATAATCAAAAATATCTGAGCCCTGTAAGAACAGAACACTCTTTGTTGTTGTCATCCCCGTCACACAAAGTTGTCTTTCAACTTCAGCAATACTTTCACAAATATAAACAGCAATGGGAAAAGCCTTACCTTCCAGTTTGGCGTACTCTGACAGGCGTTGGTAGTTGACCAGAGCCGCCTGCTCCAGACACTTACGGATAACAGTCTTCACTTCATCTTGTGGAACAGGTGTGACAATATCGTTCATCAGAACCTGGAAAGGGGAAAAAAACAACATTAAAAACAGCTTGCATTTTTAATCATGCAAGATGCTAAACATATCAGGAAAAATCTGAAAATAGTTCTAACAATCGTCGCCCCTGACATCACAGTATTAACTATTACGAGGCCTGAGTCAGCAGGAAGTAATCCAACCAATAATGGCACTTAAGTTCAGTGAATGTTGGCCACTAATCTTACACATTGTTAAACAGAGCCCAGCTGTTTCTTCGATAATATGTGTCAGAAGTAAACTAGAGGCACCACCTTGCCGTTGTATGCCTCCACTGATTAAAGGAGACATATTATGAAAAATCCACTTGTACACTGTTTTTGAACATACATATGGGTAACCTGAGAGTCTACTGACCCACAAAATGTGAAATAAACCCATCCAGTCCTTTGTTTGTGGTCTGCATAAGTCTTACAACACAGAGAAAAATGCTCTGCAAATTTGCTCTCCTTGTGACATCACAGTGGGATTCTGGTAAAAAAAGGAATCCCCTCCCCTCCCCTGGTGTCTCTACCCATGGACTCCACCCCCAGCCTAGAACAAAACTTTTACGCAGGTCTGCCATTTTTATTCTCTCTACAGAGGAGTGATGTCTACGGGGAAAACTCGGGGGGGGGGGGGGGGGGGGTCATTTCATTTAAAGAGACACACACACCAAAACGGAGCGTTCTGAGAGAGCTGGTTTGTACAGGGTCACAAACCTCCTCTGGTGCTTGATTCATGTCATATCTTGACCAAAGCACAGCACAGATGTTTCTTTTAGACCACAGGGGGGACTGTTTGAAAAGGTGGAAAAAGGGGGATAATATGTCCTCTTTAAGTTGTGAATTTGCAGTTACTATCAGTCAGTGCACGCAGATGATTGACAGTTTGACGGTAGAGGAATCCAGCCTCCTTATATGGCTTGGTACCTGACCACAAGGCCATCAGTGCCCCAAAAATACTTTAAAGAATACAGAAGGGGAGTCTGTAATCCTTTACAGAAGGGACAAAGTACAGTTTTCAAGAAGTATGAGGTTGGGCCAAACGGACAGATGGGTGGACAACCCAAAGTTAAAGCCATGAGCTGATGTCTTGTCAATGTGTTGAAGGCATTAAAAAAAACTCAAATCCATCTGTGAAATCGTTAAAATGTCTTACTCTTTCGAGCAAGGACAGAGTTGCTTTCAGCGCCCCCTCTGGTCGTCCAAATGGAAAGCAGTACCTGTGGATGAAACGTGACATAATTATTCAAACCCACAGACTTCTGTTTAGGGCATGAGATCAGCAAATGGTTGTCTTTTCAGTTCTTACCTAAAGTGCGTAATCTGGTTTTCCAAAAGTACCCGTAGCCTCTCCTTGATCTCATCGAAGCGTTCCTTCTCCTCCACAGTAACTGTGCCGATGCCATCGGGCCTGAAAGATAGTTTACATTTACAGACAGTTCAAAGTCTGCGGTCACATCAAGAAGCTGGAGCGTCAGGACTGGGCAGCCCTTTAAAGCAGCAACCGACAAACTTGTAACTTGACCGAATTCAAGGCTTACCGCAACCGATTATTCGTCCAAATGATCTTTATGTCATTAACAAAGACTATAAATATCAATGGGCAAAGCCTGAGAGACATCACCTGTCTGTTCCTGCAGGGGGCTTTGGAGTCCAGTCTATGGCGGTCTCCATGCTGGAAATCCTGTCTCAGCCTAACTTTCAGTCAACCTAACGACAGGCACTTTATCCTGGGAATACCGGTTGCTGTATTTTGTGTCACTTCTAAAAGTTTCAGTATGAAACTGTACATTTTGCTCCTGTTATTTCCATTTCCATCTATATTAAAAAGGAAATTATCTTCAGAAAAGGTAAAGGGGTAATAATGGATTTGAAGTGTCTAAAAATTTTAATTCTGGTTGGCATTTTTTGTTTTGGATTTTGGAAATTTCAAAAAATCAGAGAATCGAAAAAGACCACTTTCAGAAGTACACTGATTTACACAAGGTAGGTTTTAAGCCTCATGACATAAAATTCACCCACCGTACAGTTTGCCCCGATCGAAACATGCACTAATCAGACCTATATGATTTTTGTACCAGGAAGTAAACATGTGAATTTCTGCTGTAAAAACAGGCTTTTTTGAATGGGTGTATATGTGACTTCCTGTGCGTATGCAGCCAGCCTCTAGTGGACACTCGAGGAACTGCAGGATTTTGCACTTCCACATTGGCTTCATTTTTCATTCTCGGAAAACACTGTTTGGTCCTAATCTTGTGACCGTGAAACCTTTACTGCAAACTGCAGGTGTGTGGTTCGTGGAGTTTTTAATCTTTTTAAAAGAATTTACCAAGAGGCGACGTGCATCTTTTAGCGATTTCAACCCAAAGACAGGACCTCATTACACTGCAATGGTAGTGTTTCTACAGTCCTTTACTTACACACACACAAACACACTTAATGTATTAGAATAGTAGATGTGCCAAATGTATTCATGTAAACAAGAAGTCCAAAAACAGAATCTTATGATTATTGACCGTATTTATCATATTGGCGTTGGTATTTGAAATCTAAGTCAAGCAATCCCAGCGTTTAAATCAGGTACGTGTGTGTGAGCGTGTGTGTATTGGATGTGTTTATTGTTTGTGACATGGTGGAGTCTGGGTGGAGTGTGAGCAGAGTGCATGTGACAGAAGAGGCGCTGGACTGGTGGCCATGACAGCATGATGAGAAGCAGGTGACATGACACCCCCCCCCCCCCCCCCCCGCCCCCCCACAACCCTTTGACATGTCATTTCGGCAGACACTGAGAAACTGTCTGTGTAGTTGCATGTGTGTGTGTGTTTGTGTGTGTGTGTGTGTGTGTGTGTGTGGGAGGGGTTTCCCTGGCTGCACTGCTCCATGAGTGCTGCTGTGTTACAATCTGAGATGTACCAATTTGCTTAACATCAGAGATCATCTCACTCAGACCGTCCTCGCTCTTTCATGAACATTTGATCGGACGCTGTCAGCGTGTCATAGCCACCTGTAGGCGTCTGCTGCTGAGATCGAGGAGATGACGACTGTGTAGTGGTAAACTACTAATATCTCAAAAAGAGGGCATGGTATTTAAATTATATTTTCTGAGCGGGCCATTTTAACGACAGAGCATTTCACTTCTTGTAAACCTTTCTACGGTCAGAATTTCTTTACTGGAAAAAAATGAGTAGTGCAGTAGTTTGAAAATGTGTCTTTTTGCCTGATGCTGCTCGTCTGTTTCCGCTCGATGGGGCACATCAGAGTTGGCCCTGCAGCTGCAGTGTTGAGGTGTATCGCAATTGGAGCCTGGCTGCCTGTTGTTTGATTTGACTGGCACAAGGGCGGGCAGCGTGCAGGTCTTACCAGCTTTACCTTAGCTAACAAGGGACTGATATGTAATTAATTTACGTTACAGCACTCATGATGAAGTGTGTCCTCATCCAAGGACTGTTGGACTTCAACAGCAAGGTCATAGAGAAGTTTGCACACATGGACCGCCGTTAAAGAAATGAACATCATCCGTCATCTACATGTAGTTCTTTTAAGAAATGACGGCTGAGCCCATGGTCTGAGCATGGCACTGGTTTTAATGGACACGTTTTGTTGAGGAATTGATGATTTAGTTTGCAAATTGTTAAAATTTTAATGGTAATATGTTGTTGGTGATAAGTGCCCTCCATGTGTGTGGGAAATGTCACCTCATGTATGAGCATGGTGCGTTTTGCGTTGTGTTTTTAATGTGCTCATGTCGGTGTTTGTTCTATCCTGAGTATTTGATGCTGGAAGATCTTTAACACTCTTCTTTGGTGGCGCTGTGGAGACGTTGTCAGATCTTTATTTGTGGCTTTGATGAGCTGGATCTTTCTCATCAGTGGTGCTGTGACCCCCTCTATCACTTGCATGCTCGTTTATTTGTTGTGCAAGTGTGGATGAATGTAACATACATTTGCATCCTCAAATTTTCTTTTGTGAACATCGTGTGGCCTCAGCAGAAAATCGTTTCTGAGCATCAAAGCTTTGGAAAGGAGAGGAATCATTCTCTGTATGATGTGCTCTTAAACCTCACAATGACAAACTGGAGATTCAAATTTAGTACGAGATCGGCCCAATATGACGTTACACAGGACTTAATATTACAAATCAACACTACAAAAAAAGCCATCTCACCTTTAACATCAGATAGAAAATGAAAGAGGGAAATTTTCACACTAATTATGTCCTGCAGGGTCTCTCTTTTTTTCCCCTTCTTCCAGCAGCACGTTATTTCTTGGCAGCTTCCTCATGTTTGCCTGACCTCCTGACCTCACAGCTGACGATGACGACAACAAGCAAATGAGCCGTCAGTGTGAGACAGACGCCGAGGCAGCAACACATCACATCGTCTTTTAACACGCTGCAGACCACATCAGGGCATCAAGCTCGATTACTTCTGTCTGGGATCTTTTGTTTAAATTCTGTCCATTTTGAGTTTGACAAAGCAGTTTTAACTTATTGCTTTAATATTGATTCGTGATTTTCAAAGTAAAAGTCTGTACTGGTACAATATTGTGTCCACGATCAATCTGTGTAGGGATGAAATTAGGTGTAGATTTAATCAGTGATAGCAGAGAATTAGCTTTAAAATGGTTTCGTTACTGTATTTTATCGTTTAAGGGATGTGACTAATTTCCAGTCTGAAATTCCTAAATACACTGGATTTGATTGGACAGTTTGTTTAAAGAAAATAAAAAGTGTAATTTTGTAATCAAAGAACTTTAGATGAAAAAATTAAAAGACGTTGTTTCCGTCAGTGAAAAAGTTGATGTTTGGAGCTGCATGGGTTCTTTTCAGTGTTGGGATCCAACCTCCTGTGTCACATTTTATGTAATTTTATGCCAACCAAATACCATAACTGCAAAACTGTTTGATACATTTGAAATACATAATAGTAATATTAAAATCATGGTAAGTTGCTCCTTCATATCAGGCATGATTTAAGCGGGACAGTTACTTTCTTAAATCCAGAAATTAAAACTAAAACTTTTTGTTCCATAAATCTGTTGAAAATACAAAAACCACTCGACCACAACACACATGCACGCACAGCCCTGCATGTGGGTTAATGGATGTTTTTATGTATCTGTATTAGTAATGAATCATTAAACAATCAAACTGTTTTTTCAATCCAGTAGGGGTTTAAAAAAAAACAATAAATGAAAGTGATTATATCTCAGAAACAAGGGCTCTGTGGGTTCATCCATAAAATCTGTATAATCCTTCAAAGGTTTTAAAGATTGAGCGTCACTTGTGTTTAAATAAAGATTAATGCTTAATTTTATTTCTTTATTTTTTTAGTCGCTTCCAAACGAAAAGTCGATCTAAACGGAGTGGACATTTATCTGGACAGAAGTCAAATCCTGACACTTTAGCCGGCGACTGGGCAACCGAGTCCAACTTGGTGCAACCAACACCTCCAGGCCAGCAGGCTATTAGGAGGCCAGGGTGGGGGAGGGGTGACTGTGTGTTTGTGTGTGTGTGTTTGTTTGGGTGAGGGGGGGTCTGGATGAGGTGTGTGCAGTGGGGCACACGCAGCAGCAGCAGCAGCAGCAGCGTTGGTAGGGGAGACATTCGGCCGTCACATATGACAACCTGTCAACCTGTCATGCCTCGACCTCCAGGCACGGCTGGACTGGCAGAGCAGGACTCGGTTAGCCCCGCATATCTACACATCCACTCAAGCAGAGGTGCATTATTTTTGGATTTCAAGACCACAAAAAAACCTGCAAGAGGATGTGAATTAACATGTGTGTGTTTCTTTTTGTAAGGTTATTATTAATAAAGCGAGCTGGACTCTGCCCTCTAGCAGCAGACCTTTGCCCTCAGTGCCGGACCGGGCCCCCTCGTCTATCTTTGTTACTCTTCATCTGCAGACAGATGATGTTGATGTTGACAAATTTGATGTCAGACAGACATCACAGCAGATTAGAGAAGAGTAAATATTGAAACTCAGATTACAGCGTACATTCAGGGATGATGACGTCCATGTGAGTCCTGTGTCTCAAACTGAAAACCTGCAGTAAATTACCCCCAAGTCCACAAGGATTACACCACGCTACCTCTGTACGTTTGATGGCAGAGTCAATAAAAATACTCGCTTGGAAGATGTTTTAGTAGAATCATTGGCATCACAGAAGACTTTTCTTAGTTTAAAACCCAAACAATAAATCTTTTGGAGGTCTAAATATTCCTCTTATTTTGTGTTTGCAATTAAATTGGGGAAAATTGCCATACCTCGGGGGACTGAGGTGCATGTGTGAACACAAACGGACACATTTTCCCCCCAACTTTACCCAGACTTTTTTCCTTCCAGCCCCCCTGGAATAACGTCTCTGTGAATTTAGGATTAGCCGACGTGTGAACACAGCAGGAAATGTCCAGGAAAAATTCCTCGCTGTCTGTCTCATTCTCATCTTGAATTTCTGAAGTGTCTTTTTTACATCATGTCCTGCCTCCTTGGACCCCCCCCCCACCCTTTTTTCAATAAGGGAAAAAATCAGGCTGTGAGGGTCATGTGTGCATAAGCAACTTTGGAAGATTTCAAATGGCAGCCTGACCTGTAATTTATTTGATTTTTTTTTTTAGGAGTGCACGTGTGAAAACAGCTATACTCTGCAAAAACACCGACTGTGAAAATGACTTACCTTCTATTGGGGGACCTGGGGTCAATTTTCTTCATGAACTCAATGATTTTGAGTTCTCTCCTAGAGGTTTGTGCGGGAAGTTCAGGGACACAGGGGAACAAAGCTCGGTCGAGTTCGGCCGCGTTTACAGGCCAGTTTAACAACTCGGACACACGCTGGCTAGGTGTGGATGTGTGGAGGGTTCAGGTAACAGTAGACGAGGTAAAGAGGTTCACAGAGGGAAAAGAAAGGACGACAGAAAGAGGAAACGTGAGCATGCAAAGAGAAAATAATAAACATGCAAAAAGGCAAAACATTGATGAAAGAACAGAAAAGATACAGGGGAGGAGAATTTGTCTTATGTGTGTAACGGCCTGTTCATTTGTCAACACTTGTCCTGCTACATGTCCAAAATGATAATTGGGTTTCAGTCGGTCGGGGGGGGGGGGGGGGGGGGTTCACCTGTCAGAAAATGAAGCAAACAGGGAAAACAAGAGGTTTGAT
Source organism: Labrus bergylta (assembly GCF_963930695.1). Classification (NCBI taxonomy): domain Eukaryota; kingdom Metazoa; phylum Chordata; class Actinopteri; order Labriformes; family Labridae; genus Labrus; species Labrus bergylta. Next base: position 30,005,986 of record NC_089199.1, read on the forward strand.
CTGTACCTGTTTCCGTGGACGTGAGAGGCACAGAAGGCGAAGCTGTAGTGCAGCAGGGTGGGGTCGATCATGGCTCCGTTCTCCGCCCTCTCCAGCAGATCACTCAGGTAACATAAATGTCGGTGGCAGCCTCGGACGCCGTAACGAGCGCAGTACTCGTCCAGGACAAACACCTGACCGGGACTGAACCAGCCCTGTGAGAAGAAAAAGAAAGACACTGCTGTGTGACTCCTTTATTTAAGGGCCAGTGAACTTTAAAACACACTTACAAATACAAGACTGGAAAATTTACATTTTATTAAAAACTGTGGTGTTAAATTTGCTCTTTGGATTTTGAACATGTTGATACATTAAATTTAAAACGGGATGATATGTGTTTAAGGCAGGTCAAAGCTCTTCAGAACTGTGATATACAAACTAAGATCAATCCAACAACATGTCCGCCATAAATCAAAAATAATTCAGTGTGGACAGGGCTCAAACTCAGTGACCATTTACACATTTGTTACAATAAAACTTTGCACGTATCTTTGCCCATTTTGGGGGGGGTTTAAACCCAGCCCAAGGGGTTCTTTGCAATAAATTTCCAGGTCAAAAAGATTTCGACAAGTTTTGTTGGAGTTGCAACCATTAAGAAAAAAATGTAGTGTCCTTCTGAATGACTGTACGTGGCTTCATGTGTCAAATAAGTATTGGCTACCATACCAACTTATTCTTTAGCGGGACGTGCACCATGTAAAGCATCTGAAAGCTGTAAAAAGTGGCTTTTTAGAACGGGTGTGTAAGTGACTTCCAGGGCTTCTGCAACCAGCCTCAATAGTCACTCAGTGATGGTTGTATTGTGAAGTGTTTCTCTCACCAGGCAGGAGTACGAGTCGTTGAGTCTGTGGTCCAGAGTGAGCCGCTGCACCAGCTCAAACAGCGAGCCGTGGTCAAAGTTACAGGGGTTGGCTGAAATAAATTCATCCATGCCGTGCTTCTGGGCTCGATCGGCGTCTGTATAGACATCCATGAAATCGATTCAATGAGAAGACAGACGGAGAGAAAGAAAGAAACAAGAGGACACATGTCAGACCATGGAAGAACAGGTTCTGTTACACTCTCAAAAAGGTTAATAAAATAAATGATCTTATGAAGTGCAGACGATAAAGCAATGCTCTACACACCTTCTTTTCAACTCTAAACAAGAGATCTTTTCTTTTTAAGCCAATCAGCTGTGAGGTTGTGTCGAGCACTGACTCCATCATCGGCAGTCCATGTGGGTAAAGTTGAGGAGCTCAGGACAGTTTTTGGTCTGCAGGCTGAAGGTTAGTTCTGACGTCTAGAGGGCTTCTTTGAAATGCTGCGTCATGTTTAATCATTCAGTCATATCTAGACACACACATTAGGATCTAAGTGTAAACCTGCATTTTACTGCTGAATGCTGCAAAGGCACATTCAAGGCATTTCCCATTTCAGATTTAACCTCAATGTATTCAGTTTCACAAGGGTTGGTGCAACAGCGAGTCAAAAAGACGCTCTGGAATCATGCAATATGTTTGCCTACCGTACGCTAGAAGCTTTTAAAGACTAGAGTCTGATGCCCACTTTTTAAAGATATATTTTGGGGCTTTTATGTCTTTATTTGATAGGACAGAGGATAGAGCAGGAGAGAGTGTGAGGATTGACATGCGGGAAAGGAGCCACAGGTCGGATTTGAACCTGGGCCGGCCGCCCATATATGGGGTGCGAGCTAACCGCTAGACCATCTGCGCCCTCAGATGAACATATTTGTACGAGGATATGCGGGGGAAAAAACCTGGAATCTTCTACAGAACAGCCGACTGTCTTCATTTCCCAAATATACAAAAACATGTGAATTACATCTGTTACATTTAAAGCTGCAGAACAGCTTTTTATAATGATAACTCAATGACTGCACGACTCATCATAGATTCAATAAAACTAACTAAACAAGAGGATGTCCATCCTATCAGTCAGGACCAAACCTGGCACAGATGTGAGTGAAGGTTATACTGAAACACAACAATCGAGAGATTTGTCAGCCAACGTTCCTCTTCACTGCCCAGCGAAGGCACCCCAGCTGTCAATCAATGAGCAAAACAAAGAGCATGACGCTGGGAGCTGATTGTGTCCCCTCAACAAGTCCCCCCTTACCCTAATCCTCCTCCCCCCCCAAAAAAAAAAAATTCTAAAAAGGTGACATTGCGGTGCCCCTTTGGTCTGTAGCTGGTGGCCTGTCAGGTCTGTTTGATGTAAGCGAGCGGGAGCGGAGGCGGGAGGGCTGGACAGTAACATGCAGTGACATTAGTCACCTCCGTCCGTCTGGGCCGGGGAAGGATGGCCCTGACAATGATTGATGGCTGCTATTCATTTATAGATCCAGAGGAGAGGGTCCGGGAGGCAGCGGACACACTGCTGGTCAACGGTTTGATGGCCACGAGCATTTGGGGCTATTCTGCACATGGCATGATTTTTTTATTTTTTTATTATAGACTGACCATGAAACACATCGAGAGCTCTCTGTAACTTAACTTTTGAAGACCCCTTATTGATGAGCCGACACCTGACCTCTCTGACCTGACCCGGTTTACCTGAAAATTAAGAAATCAACTCAGCCTAACTTTCAGCCCACCAGTCAATCATGTCAGCTATTATAAGTTATAAAAAAATTCACCCCCCCGTACAGTGTGTGCCGATACAGACATGATCTAATCAGACCTATTTTGTTTTTTTGTACCAGGAAGTGAACATGTTTATTTCTGCTGTAAAAACAGGCTTTTTAGAATGGGTGTGTATGTGACTTCTGGTGCGTATGCAGCCGGCCTCTACTGGACAGTCGAGGAACTGCAGGATTTGCAGCTCATTTTTTCAACACTGAGGTTGTCGCTTGGGGGTAACAGAGGATTGAATAGGCTGTTAAAGCAGGCTCATGATTAGCCACTTTCTCCATACCTAACCCAGCATGTTGAGATTCTTAAAAATATAACAACAAAAAATAGACATGCATGAGTTATCTGAGGTATGTTGAGTGTTTTGCAGTTGATTCAAGTTCTATATAAGCATCTATGTTCTTTATTACAGATAATGTCACTGGAGCCTTCACATCTGTCAATGAAAATACCTAAAAGAAAAAATACATCTCTAAAATAGTTTCAAACTCTTCTAAAACTTGTTCGTTTTTTTAACTTTTTCAAACAGAACTTTAACTTTCAATTTGCTTTATTTCATTAAAATATGTTAAACCGTGTGTCGTGGAACACCGAAGCATAAAACTGCGAAAATCAGTTTCACCTCGGAGACGCTGTAAAACAAATCTCTTAATTTTGTCTTTGTTGTCACAATGTTTTAATGCGGTCTATTTCGATTTGGCTCAGGGGAGGCCCGGGTGACAGTGAAGGGATGTTATATTATTCATTGCACCGATCCAGGTGTGAACTGACAAGTAGCTATTTGGTAACATTGACTGATTGCTGCTTGGTTTAATTGTGCAGCAAGCTCACTGTATTATTCATGGCCTGGCACTTTTAACTTGGTAATTACCAGCTGCTGGGACTCAGTGGGACTCCAGTGGTTGTGACAAAAACAGCTCGCTCAGTAAATTCACTTACCCCAACGCTATCAGGAAACACTTTTTCAGACACTGGGTGTGGAGGTCTTCCTCTTTGAGTCATTGTTCTCTACCAACACTTTCTTCATAATTAATTTTTAGAGTTTTTTTCTAACTAGTGGCAGCAATTTGATCAGGACTTCATATTTTTATATGTCATGATACCAGACTTTTAAACTTTGAAACAATACGAGAAATAACCATTTGTTTTAAAGAGGACATCCTCCTTCTCCACCTTTTCAAACAGTCCCCTTGTCAATCAATCAATTAATCAATTTTTATTTGTATAGCGTCAACTCATAACCTCCTTGTGGTCTAAATGAAACATCTGTGCTGTGCTTTGGTCAAAATATAACATGAATCAAGCACCAGAGGAGGTTTGTGACCCTGTGTAAACCAGCTCTCTCAGAATGCTCCGTTTTGGTGTGTGTGTCTCTTTAAATGAAATGAGCCCCCCTGAGTTTTCCCCGTAGACATCACTCCTCTGTAGAGAGAATAAATATGGCTGACCTGCACAAAACTTTTGTTCTAGGCTGGGGGTGGAGTCCATGGGTGGAGATACCAGGGGAGGGGAGGGGATTCTTTACCAGAATCCCACTGTGACATCACAAGGAGAGCACATTTGAAACGGAGCATTTTTCTCTGTGTTGTAAGACTTATGCAGACCACAAACAAAGGACTGGATGGGTTTATTTCACATTTTGTGGGTCAGTAGACACTCAGGTTACCCAAATATATGTTCAACAACACTGTACAAGTGGATTTTTCAGAATATGTCCCCTTTAAAAACACGTCTGAAGATCTAAGTTTCATTAAAGTAACTGAGATTAGATTAGGTTTTTAGAACATGTGTTATCAAAAGTATTGAATGTTTTGACAACCTTGTTTGAGATGATACTGTACAGTTTGTCACACAGCGCTTTACCGTGGTTAAGGTTAAGAAGATATTGATTGAAATCCTGCATCTCTGTATGAGATCGAACTGCAGCTCCGGATGTTGTTGAAAACTCTGTTCATTTCATCTCCAACAGTTCGGGATGTGATCCGTAGAAACATGACATTTCCCCGTTTCATCTCAGCGTGTCTGTGTTTATCATGCAGGTATCAGCTGATGGTTACAGACAACAATCAGAAATGTATCCTCAGTAATGTAACAACCTCAAATGTGAGGCTTAAGGCGATATGGCCTCTCCAAACTGTTTCCAATGGACATTTTAATTCCTATCAATATGCAAGATGTATAAAAAGGAAACTGAAATTGCAACAAAAAAAAAAGGCAGAGCAGGACAATCTAGAGAGACTTTTCTCCTTCCAAAATCTTTTCGGTATAAAATCAAAATCACACCTCATTTATAAAATGCTACAGTCTCAAAATCAGCGTCCCTAGGTGAGGCAAAGTTTGTCTCACAGTTACTAATCTCGTTGTACAATAAACTTGCTATAGCTCTGAAGCGTTCATGAAAAACGTGTCTCCATGAATAAAAAGCATCTATGAATTTTCACCCTGACCTGCGATGTCATGGGCTGATCCATGACACAATGAACCAGTCAAACCCTGCAGTACTGATGGAACATCAGTGAAGCACATGAAGCACAGCCAAAGCAAATCATCTCTGCATGCATGTTCAATTACAAACAAAAATTAAAAATGTTTGTACGTCTTGTATTTCTGTCCTTCAACAGAAATACTTATAGAAAGAGTCTGATGAACAACAAAAGGGAGGAAGGAGAAAGAAAGGGGAGGAAAAACACTTACCGTTAAATCCAGCTACAAGATAGCAAGGTCGGGGTAAAGAAGAAGAAGAAAAAGAAGAAGAAAAAGAAAAGGAAGAAACAAACAGAGAAACATAAAGACACACAGCAAAGCCACCGACACTTTAACACTAAAGCAGATCTACAGCTGAGAGCGAAGCAGCACACACAGAGAGAGAGAGAGTAACAGTTTAAAACATAAAAAGCACACGACCGGGAAGAAGACACACCAAGAACATCGTCGGTGGTTATGTCAAAAAATGTTACGAGGACAACATCTGCACCGGAGACGGAGTGACAAGAAGCTGTGGAGAAGGATCCAAGTGTTGTGTCGACCTAGCACATGCAGCGCTCAAAGGTCAAGTTGTAAATATATATTCTTCATCTGGTAAGAAAATTCAGCTTTCGGTTCTGTGCTGATAAATGTGCAACGTTCATCACAACTTTTAAAAGCTTATGAGAACTAAAAAAACAAAAAAAGGAGGGATTGGTTAAAAAACTTACAGAACTGAGATATGGGCGCGTCCAGCTGTGGTGCTGTGCCCCCCCTGGAGTTGAGTTTCTGGACCTGGGTGGGAGGGACCGGTTTGTGTGACTGTCCTGTCGCTCTGTACATGGCCTGCACCCACAGGATCCGGTCCTGCTCGTCATCACTTGCAAAGATCACAGTGTCGCCCTCTTTCACAGCGTTGAAGAACGTGCGGCCTCCATCCAGACCTGACGGACGGATAGAAGAAGAAGACGCTGACAACAATGCAGCAGCCAGTATGTCCTCCTTCTAACTTTAGATTCTGGTCCTGAATGCTCTGGATTTGTTTGGACCAGAGAAGGTAGGCGGTTTTAAGGCGACCCCCCACACGGCCGTTTTGGACGCCCCTCAGTTTGCCAGATATGAGAGCAGTTATCAGGTCAACAGGTGTTGCAGCGATGGAAGCGGGCAAGAGAAGTGGTTCAGATAGAAGTGATTGTACCCGACCTAAAAAGCCTCTGCATGTTTCTAATAAGCTCCACGAGCAGAAACGTGCTCAAACTAGGATCAATATTGGAGATGCTTTTGAAAAATGGAGAGAGGTTAGAACACAGAAAGGTTTACAGACCCATGCAGAGCTGGATAAACACTGAAGCGTCAGAGTCCACCTCATGGTGACCTGAGTGAGCATCGACTCTAGAGAGGAGGGGGGGGGGGGGGGGGGGGGAGACAGCTCTCTACAATGTTTAGAATTTAGACTGCAGTACCCATTTTAAACACTAGGTGTCACAGTTACATATTGCTCCTTTAAATGTGTTTATGAGCCTATTTTGTTTTTTCCAGTTATGTTGAGGACTAAAAGTCACAGTTGTGTAATAAACGTCACAAACATATTTCCATTTTTAACAGTATTTCTACCAAATCCACTTAAAGCTAAACTTTCTGCATGCGAACATTTCTGGGCGTGTTGATTACAATAGATGACATCATCATGCTTACTATGTAAATGATAAATGGACTTGAGTTTCTATTGCCCTTTTTCTGACAAAGCATGTGACATGACATGTTGATGTAGGAGCTGGGGAACAAACCCCCGACCTTCCCGTTGACGGACAAACGACTCCACCACTGAGCCACAGCCATCTGTCTTCCTTAAAGCTTCTCAAGAGCAAAAAGCCGAATTTCCCAGCTTGTTTATTTCACAAACCGAGTAATGCTGCTATGGCAATTTAAGTAACAGTACAAATATTATTAATATTACTGATCATTTTAATTGTGTCACACTTTCTGCTCCGACCCTTTACTTTGAGTGTATTACAAGAAGGCACTTTAAAGTCCTGCTAAAGGCCTGCAGATGCACAAAAAGGTGTTTTTTAAACACTCCAGCTGATTAGAAAACTAGTAAGTTACATTTAACTGTGTAATGCAAATCTAACATATGAACAAATAAGATCCCTGATCGGTAAACCATC
>NC_089199.1:30018288-30080788 GCF_963930695.1 Labrus bergylta
ACATGGTGACCTGTGTGAGCATCCACTCTAAAGAGGGGGGGGGAGACAGCTCTCTACAATATTTAGATGTTTTTACTCATTTCAGACAGCTCGCTCTCTTAAAGGAAGAGGGAAAAGTATTTGAAGTCCTGCAGGTTTCTGTATCTGTTGAACGGCAGAACAAGGTTATCTTGTGTTTTATGTCTACGCTCTATTCCCCTTCCTGGAGGTTCAAGAATTGTTTTTTTCTTAACAAGCTCCTCCTGTTAACTCAAATGAGTCTTCCTATGAAACTTAATGTTCTCCCTGACGTTTGCTGAATGTGTAAAATAGATGCATCAGTTATCCCCACTGATGGTTTAACGAATCTCTAAAGGAAGTGGTCTTAAATAAAGCGAACTGACGTCAGTTTCACCCTCTTGATTTGAGCAAAGCGAACGAGACGGAGCTGGATTCTGTGTGAAGTAAATCAGCCGAGTTGAACTGATGTAAAGAATGAACTGATATGTATGATTAAACTCAGCTTTATCTGTTCTGTAATCTGCCAGGATCTTATGAAGACGGGCGACTCAGGCCACGAGCAGAGCAGGGTGTTAGGAGGGAGGAGGAGGAGGGAGGGTAAGGGAGGAGGAGGGATGAAGGAGGAAGGGGTGATCTCAGGACGAAGAAGGAAGAGATGGCAGGCAAGTGATTGAAGACACAAATCAGAGAGAAAGGAGGAGGAGAGTAATGGAAACATTTAAATCTAGAATAGTGTGAACACTGACAGGAAAAACAAACACCAACTCTGTAGCTTTAAGTTAAGTCTGCATCAAACTCTACGAGTAAACTCGATAGTTTGTAACTGTAGTCGTGTCATTGTTTGGTTACCATGGAGATGTAAAGTTCATCTTAACTAGTAGAGCATCAAGTCCAAACTAAATGTAATATTGTGACAGAAATGTATGTTCTAACTTGATGTGACCAATCAGTGAAAAGCATTTGTTACAGTGCTGTCGCTCTCGCCTCGACGTCTCTGAGCAGACTAACGGGTTAAAATAATCCAGGAACAGCAACAGAAATGTTTGTGGAATAAATCTGCGCTCCTGGAAATCAGAGTGATGTAATGTATCGGGGGAGAACGCAGAACAGGTGCAAAAAACACTTCTGCTCCTCCTTCATCCTCCACGTTATCGCAGCCTCCAAAGTGATCTCCATGACAACCGTATTTTACAGAGGACTTCACACCTACTAGACGCTATAGGTGTAAGGTTTTAGCTGTAGTTTATTTCTATGTTGGAGCTACCTCAGCTGCTGCAACACCTTAAAAGTCACATGTGTGTAATACTCTGCTAAATCAGAAATTATATTTGAACTTAGACAAAGCTGGAATGACCCAGCGCTGAATTTCCCCTTTGTAAAAAAAAAAAAACACAAGTAGTCACATGTAAATCATGTGTACCACACATGTTTGCACGTGTGAAAGATGTTTTTTTTTTATGGCAGGTTTTGTTCAGCCCAGGCTTGTCCAACCATGGGCAACCTTGTGGGGTCACATGGAAGTCACAAGGGGTCAAATGAAATCTGTATGTATTGATCAATATAAAATGTACGGTATATTGAACACTGGTTACTTTGGGCCAATGCCAAAATAAGGAACTTGCAGAGTCTCTGTCATCCACAGTGCAGAAACATCATCCCAGCCTCTTGTTTTCTGTCCTCAATAATAAATATGAAAAAGTCTAAATGTGCTCTGAGATGGATGTTTACTTGATTTTGATTTGAGTTATTTTACACAACTTACATGCACTTCCTTTGTTTAAATTCTGCACCTTTCTGCAAACTTTTTTACAATACATTGTCACTCAAGAAAAAGTTTACCGGAAATTGAATTAATATTGATGAAAAACTAAAAAATGTGCAAAATACTGATGACACATGCCGATTTAACATTTACTACAGAAACCCTGCAGTAGAAAAAACTGTTACATGATTGAAAACAAATTAATTTCAGCAGAAAGCTTGATGTGTTTTTGGATGTTTGGGTGTCCATGTTTGTGAAGTCAAAGTGGGGTCACGAGCCAAAAAAAAGAGGTTGGGACCGTCTGGTTTATCCCATCTTTATTCCACATGTGCTCCATATTTCACATCATGTGGGTACTAGCTATGTCTCTCTCTCTCCGTCTGCACGGGAACAGTCAGTATTTTCTCAGCAGACGTTACATGAGCAAACACTGACAGCGAGTAAAAAAAAAAAAAAAAAAAAGGAAGCATCTCTAAAACAGCATCAAAAAGTACATGTGCACACAAAAACACACAAAACCCAGAAAGTGTCTGTGCTCGGAGAGACAAACATGTGCACACACACACACACACACACACACACACACACACACACACACACACACACACACACACACACACACAGAGGGGAGTGTGCAGTCTATTGACCAGTGTTTGTCACTTGCTATATATTTAGCTGGGAGCAAGTGAGAGGCTTCAAGTTGGCGGCGCTCGGGCTTTTCTAGCTGCGAGTGTCAGGCCAGCGAGTGTTCGCTCGACTTTGTCAATCCCCTGTCAACTTGTAGCTCTGAGACATATCCTCTGCAACGCACAAGAGACAGCAGCAGCCCCCCTCCACATACACAACCCCCCACCCCACCCCTCTGCCAAACTCCCAGTGCAGAGCCACCAGGAAATGGCTGCTACCGCTTCCCCCCCCCCCCCCCGACTCCTCACCACCCACCACCCACCACCCACCTCCACCCCATCTCCTGACAAAAGCCTGCTTGGCCTCTCCATCATTCCTCTGACAGCCCACGAGAAGACAGCTTGGCTGCCTCTCTCGCTTTCTCGCTGCACTCACAACATGTGGCCGGGGAAAATATTATAGCCAAGCGAGCAGAGCTGATGTTTGAAGGCTGATCGCGGGGCTCTCTCTCTCCTGAGGCCGATCAAATGTGGACTGAAGTGAGCGCTCTGTCAGCTCCAAAAATGTGATGTTGTGTTTTTTTAAAAGTAAGATCTACAAAAACGTATTTGATAAGAAGCTTTCTATAAACTGATAAGAATTATTGCTATGAATAAAATCACTTTTAGCGTCTCTAGTTTTTATACATCAATGTGTGAAAACTGTTCAAGTAGAGATTTCTCTCAATGTCCATCTCGAAATGAAGGAAACAACCAAATTTAAAAAAAAATGATCGGACCCCTTGTTGTACCTCTCTCTGCCTCTAACTTATAAGAAAAAATACAACAAGACGTGGCCTGAACTTTACATCAGGACAGCTCTGCCTTTACGTTTTTTTGATGTGGTATGAATGCAGCTGTGAGAGTAGAGATGTTTCTGCAGGTTTGAGGAAAATGTGTTTCTGAAACTTCATCCCCAAGACTCGACGTTAAACAACACATACCAGTGAATGAATGTAATGCTGCTGTACAGCGGTTGTGTAGATGTTTAAGTGTATTTTTTTTGGGGCCTTTTTGATTCTTTTTTTTTGTTTTTGTTTTTAGAAAGACAGCTACATTTTATTTCCCTTTTTTAAGTTATTTTTGGGCCTTTTGGCTTTTTTTTTAGAAAGGATAGGAAATGTTGGGTGGAGAGAGGAGGGACTGACCTGCAGCAAAGGGCTGAGGTTGGATTCAAATCCACGGCCGCTATAACGAGGACTAGAGCCTCTGTACATGGGGAATGCGACATAACCGCTAGGCCATCAGTTCTCTATATATTTTATTTCCTAACAGACACTTTGCCTGTGTCTCCTACTACAATATATATATTAACTAACTGTTTCAACTGTATATCAGAAAAAAAGAAAAGTAGTATATGTTTAAATCAGGGCAATAGGAAGTAGATTTAAAAATTAGGAATGAATCATCAACATATTTGCAGATTTACGTTCTCTCATGTGACAAATTATTAAATGTTTTTTCGAGATGTGAAGTCGTACAAGTCGTGTGTCTGAGCTGTCTAAGTGAGAGGACGAATGCTGCAGCATGACATCTAACGGTCACGTTATGTTAGCACCATATTAAAGCTCCAATCTGATCACATAAACACAATGCTGCATTACAAACTATCTGAAAAAGATTTTATACAATATTTAAACAGACAGCTGTTAAAATGTGGGACGAAGCTCCCGCGTCCTCACACCGCTGAGAGCTAACACCAATCACTGCTCCTTCTGTCCTGCTGCATTGTGTTGACTTTTGTTTTTTCACTTACATGCATTATTTGAAAGCATGTTCTTTTAATTATCTGTGCTTACCTGAACCAGCACAAAGAATCTCTTCTTCCATCTTTTCCACACATTTTTGCCGATGGTCCAAAGGTACCTGAGGGATATAAAAAAAAACAACACACATTTAGTTAAAGGATACTGTGCAGTGAATTCTTAGTGTTTTACTTGACTGTCATGACGGGAGTCTGATGTGTCAGGTCAAATCTTCAGAAAGGAAACGTTTAGCTGCTGTGAAGTGCAACTACTGACCTCTCCTGGTGAAACAGTGTCACTGCAACCAGACACAGATTTATAAAACCTCTGAGCATGAGAGAACTCTCATTGTTCAGTTCTTGTATTTCATCTTACAGGCAGTTATTGGTAAAAGCAGGAGACGCACTATACTGTGACTGATGTTACTAACGACGTCACTGTTCATGTTAAACCTTTAAAACTGTCGACTATGTGAAAGATCAGAATTGAGGGGAAAAGAAAAACAGATTCCTCCCAGAGAGGACGCTCAGCGCTGGACAAGATTGACTTTGCCTGTGTGTTCCAGATATCTGACAAAGGAAAGCTGCTGATTGCCAACTTTATTTTACTTTAACAAAATGTTAAATGGACTTAATAAAAGATTGGTAGAATAAAAAACCATCAGTCCGCATTGAAAGTATTCAGTCTGTGCAGAAAGTAGAGTCTCTGCAGGCCCTTTTCTGCAGCTCGCAGTTTGTCTTCTGGTCGTATTGATTATGATTCAGAACAAATAAAAAGCTTCTCTGGAAGCCTTGAGATACAGCCGATTAGTAATCTAGAGCTGCAACTGAAATTTGAAAAAAGGAAATCAAAAAGGTTTAAATAGGAGGACATCAAATCTGAAAGAATTCATGACAACGACAGAGAAATAAATCAGTTGTTTGGAAGTGTTTTTTTTTTTTTCTTTCTTGAGGCTTGTTGTTGTTGTTGTTGTTCTTTTGTCGATTTTGAAATGAAAAAACACGATGCAGACGGAGAAGGACGTGAAAAGGGCTTTTGTTGTAAAAGAACATCTGAGGGTGCAGGACCCCGCTTTGGTTTGTCTGCCGCTCCCGGGCCTGTAGCTGTTTTGTGACGCTTCGCCTCAGCTTTGCCTTCGCTGTGCCTTTCCCCGCAGACTCTCCCAGAGCGGCTTCTGCCTGTCGTCCTGAATAAACCGGCGTCCACCAAGGCGACACATGAGGGAGGACTGGGACCAGTAACGTGGTACAGGGAGGGCAGCGAGGGGAATCTTACAGGGCAGCCCAGCAGCCTCCTCTAAGGCCCAGAAGAAACATATGGAGGAGAGAGAGAGAGAGACAAGAAGCTCCTCACAGCTACAGACTGCAGAGTCAATGAAGCAGGAAGTCCTTCACCGCCTACAGAACTGAACATGCAGCATTACTGTAGTCATGTAGATAATAGGTGCTGCTAAACTGCATGCTCTAATACAACCCTGCAGTATCTGCTTTTTAAAGTTGTTTTAGCATCTTAGGCTGAGCATGAAGCCGTTGTAACACTGAAGTAACACCGAGCTTTCTCATCTGTTACATCAGTCCTGAAACTAGCCAAACACATATGAGAGCTTTTTTTGACCTTCCCATCATCTGGTCAACATTAAACATTCTGTAGAAGAAGAGAACACCGCCTCAGGATCACCACTAACATTTTGAAGATTCATGATCACATTTTGGTTGTTCTGATAAGAAGACTGCGTTCTGTAAAAGAGTTTTCACACTTTCACAAAAAACTCCTGAAGCTGCATGTGTGAACGCAAACAGACAAATTTTTCACTCTCACTTCATCCAGAGTTTCTCCTGCCAGCTCTCCTGTTTTTTTTTTCCACATGGAGTCTGAGTGAGCTTAAAGGCTTTATATGCAGTTTTTTTTGATCCAGCAGATGTCGCCCTTGAGCACCAGCATGAAACCAAAACAACTCGCACTGCATTGTTATGTTAGCATGCTAATGCTAGCGATCTTTATTGTGCTCGTATCTTCACACTGCATGTAAATTTACCTGAAATGAGCGTGATCTAGAAACACAGTTAAGCAGTGAGTACATTATGTTATTCTTCTTTTCTCTAGTCCCTCAATTAAACAACTTTTATACACGAGGGGAGGAGTCAGCCGGCCGTCCTGGCGATGTAAACAAACTGAAGATAGGACTCTGAAAACTCTGAAAACATCACAGACAGTCATGACTCAGAGTTATTTATATACTTGATTTCTATTACATGTTAGTGTGAAAAATCACATATAAAGCCTTTAAGTGAGAACGCAGCAGGATATAATCAGGAGAATTCACCACGAGCGAGCGGGAGGGGGTCGTGATGTTTAAATCATGAAATCAGTGCACGACCATAGACTGTCTGCACTATGATCTCTGTGCGTTAATGAACCTGCTGCATTATGTTTCCTGTTCTCCATTATGTTCTTCTTCACTCTTTAGTTCATGTTGTGATTCTGCTAAAGACAAATATTATCTTTATGGTGGCGGACTCTGTTGCACCGACCGCACTTACCTGCGTTCTTTTTACATCATGTCCTCAGGTGACCCCCCCCACCCCCCCCCACCCCCCCCCCACCCCCTCACCCGTCCGACAGGGATAGTCTCCCACTGAACATCCAGATCAGGAGGATTTCAGGAGCAGTCCTTCCATAATCCTCAAGACATTTTCAGGAGTACATGTGTGAAAACAAACTTCAGTTGAGAGGGTTTTTTTCTGCATGTGACACATATTCATGAGGAGGTCTAATCAGATTTTCTCTTAAATAGTGAAAACGTTTGTGTGTGTTTCTCAGGTTTGAGTGGTCCTTACATTGTCTGCTGAATTATTTTACACAAGTGGAAACTGAAATCGTTGTAGTTACAACATGTGAACACAAGAGGGCAGCAGAGCTCTGCAGAGCAAAGCTTCAATGTAGAGCTCATTAATGTTAGAGACACTGATTGTTTGTATACGTCACCAGATCAGACACTTTAGGTCTGTATGTGAGAGGGCTCAAGATATGAACTAAGAACTAAACATCATGATACAACAACACTGAATATTTGGTTAACACCAGAGGGGGACAAAGTTCTTCATGACCAGAGGCGTTGCTTGTCAACAGGTAAGGCAGGCAACTGCTTGGGGCCCCAGGAAAGTGGTGGGCTGACAAACCTTAAATCCCAGCAGTTCCTCAAAATGTGCAAATGTTGTAATGACAGTAGAAAACCTCCCTAAGGGGGCCCCACCTGATAGCACTCACTCTCTCTTCCCTGCTAGTTGTCTCATGCATTATTACTGTGAAATCCAAAGTTAGTCAATGAAAGTTACTGAAGGAAAATGAAGAGGAATGATCTGTGAGAGTGAAAAAAAGAAAGAGGAAGATAATAATGAACGCTGGATGAAGGGGCCTCCAATTAATTTTTTGCCTAGGGCCCCAACATACTCTAGAACCGTCACTGATCAGGACTCCTGGTCAAATATGACTCAAATACATGTGAACACTTTTCAGTCTTAACATTACCTGAGTTTAAAGAGGTCATATTCTGCCCTTTTTGGGGTTTGTATATTTAATCTATGTTCCTACTTTTGTACGTTCACAATAACTAAAGTTTGAAAAAAGTGTCTGTTTTCATGAACTGCTCCTCCTTGCTCCCTCTACGCTCTGAGTCCATCAGCTACACTCTGTTGAGCCCACACTGTTAGACCCCACGTGGGCCAAGTCTGCTCTGATTGGTCTGCCGATCCGCTCTGTCGTTGTTGGTCAGTTGCTCAGCACGCTTCTCGGAAATTTCAACATGAGCTGCAGGGCTTGCCACAACGAGCCAATGGGCTTAGATCAGTGACATCACACTGACAATGACGTCACACTGACACATTTTTTTTCGAGGGGGGCTAGAACCGAGCGTTACATGCGGCTAACGCTACAGCTAACAGGAGGAGGTAGGAGAAGCTGCGTTTCTGCGGACTTTGAATTTTTACACTTAGATGTGCCTAAACATGCACAGGACACTTAAAACACACTAAAGAGCAGATAAAACCAGAAAAAGAAGAATATGGGACCTTTAAGTTCTGCCTTAAATAATTCAAATATTCAAACTATTTTTTTTTTTGTTGTATTTTCAGTGCATGAGTGCAGTCAGGACTACATGGATCTACCTTCTACTACATTAGGTTTATTTATATTTTGTAAGATCACAGATTTAGGGATCTGCAGCTTTGAACTAAAAGTAACAATAACAGGAACAACCAAAAACAGCTGATGAGCAGGGAAAATGTCCGCCAGGCTTTACACCAAGAGAAAACATTCACATGTTTTAAACAGTCATTCAGTCGGTGCACGGCTTCTTGAGCTCTACCTGTGCACCTTTTTCTTACTCCTGGTGCAACACAGCAGCCCTCTCTCTCTTTCTGTCTCTCTCTGCCCCTCTTCAACCTCACCCTGAAAATCACAATAATCTATGAACACTTTAAAATAACGTCTCTTTATATTTACATTTTTGAACCACGATCCGGTTACATGTCCTTAAAAGGACTTCAAGACGTCGTCCAGCTGAGCACACTCCAAAACAATGTGTGGTAGCATGCAGAACAACTATGACTTTAGAAAAACAATGAAAATCTGATGAATCTGAATCTATTATCTTTTTCAGTCACTTACCCACAATGCTTCATGTTCTGTGGTTTGTCCATGCGGATGGCCAGTTTGATCCTGAGGTCGTTGTCTGAACACCCTTTGGAGACGGTCATCTTGTGGAGCTCCGATTGTTTGGGGCTGTTTGGAGTCGGGTGAAGAACAACCTGCGAGCAGTGACATCATCATGTTTGTTGTTGTTTGTTTTTTTAATCAGTGCAATAATAAAAGTGTTTCGGTCAAAGTGTCAACAGTCAGTCCTCACCTTCCCCAGCTCCTTATCCTCCAGAGCCAACACTCCCGTGCTCTCCGTAAACAGCTTCACCTTCACAGCAGGTAACGGCTGAGTGGTGGTGAAGTCGCCCTGGGTACCCCAACTACACACACACACACACACACACACACACACACACACACACACACACACACACACACACACACACACACACAAGAAACAATAATGAGTCGTGGGCTTTAGTTTTTGTCACTCAGCGTGTGACGAGCTCGGCTGTTTAAAGACTCCAGCTGAGCCAGAAACAAGAGGCTGAACTGAACCTTATGTAGCTGAGATATCTGAAATACACACACACACACACACACACACACACACACACACACACACACACACACACACACTACATGCAAACATACAGTGACCTTAAACTCAAACCATAACAGATGATCAAGAGTGAGACATCATCATAATGTTCTGTTTAGCAGATCTTTTCATGACATAAGAAAAAATAATGACGGCTGAAGGAGAGTCGCTTTATTTTATTGATAGTATTTATTGTGCATGTGTGTGTGTGCGTGTGTGCGTGTGTGCGTGTGTGCGTGTGTGCGTGTGTGTGTGTGTGTGTGTGTGCGTGTGTGTGTGTGTGTGTGTGTGTGTGGTTTTCTGTGTTTTTAGTTGTTCTCCTCTCTCTCTCTCTAACTACACTGTAAGGGGGGCGGCTGTGGCTCAGTGCTAGAGACGGTCGTCTCTCAACTGGAAGGTCAGGGTTCGATCCCCAGCTCCTGCAGCCACATGTCCGATGTGTCCTCTTAACCCCAAGTTGCTCCCTCTGCTTTGTCAGCGGTGTATGAATGTGATTAGTTTCATCTGATGGTCTCTTTACACAGCAGCTTCTACCATCAGTGTGTGAATGTTTATGGATGGGATTACTAGTAAAAAAAATACTTCCTGGAACGTCTGG
Organism: Labrus bergylta; assembly: GCF_963930695.1. Lineage (NCBI taxonomy): Eukaryota > Metazoa > Chordata > Actinopteri > Labriformes > Labridae > Labrus > Labrus bergylta. The sequence continues at coordinate 30,028,295 of NC_089199.1, forward strand.
GGCATTGAGCTGTCACTCAAAAATTCATTAGCCAATGGGGACGCATTCCTCAAAAAGCCCACCCACTCGAGAGGTTTGTGCCAGAATCGCAAACAAAAAGTCAGGCAGCAAAAACAAGAAAGCAAAAGTCTGATCAGTGAGAAAGAAAAAAAAGAAGGAACTGTAAACAAAAGAACTGATGATAAGAAAAGCAGAAGGCCGATTATTTACACAATTACACAAATATTTTAATTGCAAGTATTTTTTTTTGCTTGCTTGATTATATCTCTCTCAAAGTCTTATTATTTTTTGGGCATAAATATGATTCCATAATGACTTACTATGGTCACTTTACATAGCAGGGTCTACCGTCAGTGTGTGAATAGATGTGACCTGTAGTGTCGTCAGAAAGAACCGCTGATCTGTAAGTGTGAAAAACTGAAGAGACCTAAAGGAAGCCACTCGTTCGGCATTTTTTTGATTCAGAAGAATAAAACTGATTTTGTGAAGTATTTCCCTCAGATAACTTCCAGACGTTTCCGACTACATTAAAGTCTTACTCATGAAGCCAGAAGAGACTCATCGTTTCAAACCGAAGGTGATAAAAGTCAAACGCTGCGTGTCAGGAAACCACTCTCAGACGTCACAGTTTCCAAAGATAATATTCAAACGAGGAGACTAAAAAAAGCTGCTCTAGACGACCTCTGGCTGCAGACATAGCAATCTCAATAACATGAATCAAACACCTCAGAGCTTTATTTTCCTCTCACTGTGCAGCTGTGAGTCATCTAATGAATCACTCTTTGTCTCCTTTGGAAGTCTTTACGAGTCTGCTGCTATTCTAGTGTCTGAAGGCTCGGTCTACAAATGATGCAAATGTTCGGCAAAGACTGTGAATCAATTAGAAGGAGATCAGAAACACTCCACAGCATTTCCTTGACAACTAACAGACATTATGCACATTTATGATTACAGATCAAGATGGACGCAATGCAGGGTTCATTCATGTGACCTGTCCCTGTTTTGAAATAATATATACTCAAACCACTCCCCAGTGCAGACTCACTGTTGAAGGGTTTAAAAATCCTCTCTCACTCCACACTCTGAGGTTCAGGACGGGACTCAATGACCCTCCCTGTGAGCGTGCAAATGGAGAGGAAGGGTGAGGGTCTGGAGAGTGGTTTTAGAAACACTGTCCTTCAAAATGTAACACCCTGAGATGACCAATCAGGCTCCCTCATGTTGCACCTTTCCAAACTCAAATGGAAGAACACGTCAAGAAGGATTCAGTGACGTATACAGGATCAAGGCAAGAAGATGGACTTTGCTTTGCTTTATGTTACCTTTTTGTATCTGTGCACTGATTTTCTCTGCAATACTACAGTTTGTAAAATAGGAAACTTGTGTTCAGAATCAGAATATCTTTAGTTGTTAATTTTGGTCAGTGCAAAGGGAAGCACTGAGCCGCTGCGTCCATTCACGCCTCCATCTTGTATGGCATAAACATGTAGAACTGCAAATGACATTTCAGGACAAAAACCCTTACACTTCACCATGACAATAAAAAGGAAACTTCTTTCCACACACACTGAATTAATCACATCAGAGATGATTTGATGCTCTGTTGTTAAATAAACATATAACAGCTGGTTGTGTTGTTAAGGTGGAAGGGATCGGTTTTCAGAAAGAGAGAGAGCTGCATCTTTTCGAGTGCTGCTTGTGTTTCATTTTTAACTCTTTTCAGTTTGTGTTCAGAGTTTTGAGACTTTAAACAGAAATGTGTTTTCTAACATTTGTGAAAAATGAAAGAAAATGTAAAAATCAGAGATCCAATTAATTGTCCACGATGTGTAGAGGTTCATGCACTTTGCACGTCTGTTCTGTGTCACTTCAACACCACCACACATTTCTTGGTGATCTTACCCAGATAAGGAATTAAGAAAAACAAACAATTTCAGCTCCAACTGCACTTTTGTTTAAATTAGACTTTCAGCACATTCAATTCAACAATGACTCTGCTCATGTTAAAGTCTGAGCATGAAAAACAAAACAAGGCAGAGCCTGTTGGTCTAACGTGTAATCACCCAGAGCGGAAGCTTTCTGGGAGGTTTGGAGGGAGTCGAGGTGCAAAGCTGTAAGTAACGTGCAGACGCACTGAGGAGAGCTGCAGCACGGGTTTGAAGGCTTATGGAACATAATCATAGAAAATGATCTTCACAACCACCTGAATGAAATGACTCATTGACCTAAGAGGCATAAAACTTTGGTTAAAGGGTTTAATTAGACTTCATTTAATGGACTAATTACATGTTGTACAAGCGCTGCTCCCATAACAGCACAACCTGTACCCAGAGCGTCAGGTTCAGATTTGACCAGCAGATGGCAGTGTTTTCTTCACTATCAGAGGTCTGTCTAATTAATTATTATGTGGATGGAAATGTTAAGAATAAGACAATAGCATTACATGTGATATCTGTGTGTGTGTGTGTGTGTGTGTGTGTATGTGTGTGTGTGCGTGCATGTGTGTTTGTGTATTTGTGTGTTTGTGTAAGAAGTGTACCCAGAAATATTACAATGTGGGGACAGAAGTTTCTTCTTTTCTTGCACTCTTTGTATGAAGGTGTGTATGTGTGTGTGTGTGTGTGTGTGTGTGTGTGTGTGTGTGTGTGTGTGTGTGTGTGTGTGTGGGGGTGTGTGTGTAAAAAGTGTACCTGGAAATATTACAATGTGGGGACAGAGGTTCCATTTCTTGAAGGTGTGTGTGTTGGTTTTGTTTCTGGGACTTACGTGGGTTTGGAGGCCTCGGCCTGGTCCGTCTGTAGTTTATGCCCCCCCTCTACCTCCATGGTGCAGTAAACGATCCGGTTTGGAGCCAAAGACTTCAGACCCTGGACCTCCATGATCACCACCTGCAACACACACACACACACACACACACACACACAAGAAATACACAAAGACTTATTTTGTGCAAAGACACGAGGAATATGGGGACGTTATGAAAAAGTTGATGTCCCCCGTTGGTTTTTTTGGTCAACTATTCTTATCTCACGGTCGCACTTGAGTTGTGACTGTTGGTTTTTGTAGTCCGACGTGACCATATAAGGACATATTGAGAGGACATATTGATCATCCTGGGTGGCGGTACGTCAATTACAAGGCGGCCATGCCAAAAAGCATAACCCGCTGTATCTACTTGACTGGACCATGTTTTACAAAAGAAACATCTCACTGAGTGTAAGAACACTTGACTGCAGGGTTTGAGACCTTATTAAAGGAATCCAGGCTTTAGGCAATTCAGCATTTGCTAAACTTTCCAGACTCAGAGGCTACATCTTGTAGCTTTCAAAGTGAGAGCTGGAGGGTTTGAAGGTTTATCACTCTGAAATCAAGCAAAGCATCCACTAGAAACTGGTGCTTTTCATCTGGAACTGGATGAAGAAGACTTTCAGAGCTTAGCCATAACCTTAAAGTCCATGTACTTAGCCTGAGACAAAAGTAAGTCCTGAACAAATCCTGGCATGATTAACTTTCTTTCTATTAAAAAAAAAACATATAAAAATGCATGAAATCACAGATTGCTGTGAGCTACATATATCTGCTAAGAACTATTTCTACCTACTCTGTTGTGTTTTTTTTAAATTTACAGAATCTCTCTTTGCAACTTTAAGTAAAAATCTAAAGACCCAGCTCTTTATGAACAGCTACGACCTTAATGCTATCAATGATGATGATGATGGTTTTGTTTGACGATGATGATATTAAGGATGGTTTTGATGCCGATTAGAAGTCTAGAAAAAACAGCTGTTGTTGTTGTGCTTTGCCTCTGGTCACTTCCTGTCAGCACCTGTGTGTTGGATTTCTCCTCTAGAGATCCTTGATTTAGTGTTGTAGTCAAGACCACAATAACCGAGACCAAGACATACCAAGAGTGCTCCAAGGCCGAGACAAGACCAAGACGTTTAGTGATCGAGACCAAGGCAGGGAGACACCGAGACCATAAATATCACTGAAAAATCATCATCTTATGTGCAGGGGGCGTGTCACTCACTTAGACCGTAACACCGGGAAGTTGCGGTCGTAACTGGGGGAAAGAAAATCTAATTCTGGATGAATTGAAGTTATTTGTTCTTTTTAAATGAGGTGTTTTCCTTCTAATCACAGAGATGACATGGAAACAAGACGATCGGTGGGTGGTCTTGATTTAAAATCCGGATTTAAGTCCTCCCAGTCTGAGACCGAGAAAGACCGAGCAATAATGCTTTGGATTCCGAGAGGAGACCTCCAAAAATGGTCTCGAGACCAAGACCGATCTTGAGTACTGCAACACTTCAATAAGGAAAAGTGATATTTAGATCATGTGACTCTTTACATCGATCATCTTCGTAATGATTCTGATGATGAGTGTATTTAGCTCCTTTTTTAAGAAAAAAACAGAAGTCCAGAACGCGGGTGGTTGAGTATTTACAAACCTACGTAGCAATTAACGAGAAAAAGCAAAGAAATCTCGAGTCAGATCGATTTTTTTTTAGCCTCCGGAGTAAAAATCCTTCAGTCGGCGTTGGCAGAAGCAGCTTGTTCTCAGTTTTTTTGGCACCTGTGAATAGAAGCCGTGTGCAGAGTTAACTCCAGTGTTAACCTGTTTGACTTTCTTTCAGAGTCGGCCAACAGAAAGCTGCAGAGAGTAGCTGGAATCCACTTACAACTAGCTGTGCTTAAATACAGTATTCTGCAGGAAAAGAAAACACATTATTCACATGAGTAATTCTCACCCCGCTCAGCTTTATGCTTGATTTATTTCTGCTCTCTCACTCTGGGTTTTCATTAACAAGCTTTAAAAGACCCTTCCAGTTCTGCAGGAATGGTTTATGGCAGTGGTTCTCAACTCGTCTGGCCTCAGGACCCACCTCCAACTCCTCCGTGAAAAAAACTCCACCCAAAATTCAGATTTATTTACTGAAAAATGGTGCAGTTTGGATTTCAGTCGTTACAAAACATGTCTCTGAAGCAAGAAACTGAACAACACAAACATGTTCAAAAAGCTCTTCACAGACTTTTTGATTCAAGTTTTTTCCAGGCACACATTAGCGGACCACTGAAAATGGCTCCACGACCCACTACTGGATCTGGACCCACCAGTTGAGAACCACTGGTTTACAGTAGTACCTGAGTGAAGAAGAGACCCGAACACTGACAAAAATATTGGAAGGCTAAATGCTAGTTTTCACCTTGAATGATAAGATTATAAGCTTAAAATCTTTGTGTTGTTATTGACTCTGACTCCAAAATTTTGATCCAGTAGGTGTCGCCTTTGAGCTCCAGGATGAAACCAAAACAAACTTCTGTTTGGCCACGCCTCTGCTATACTGAAACCTCCGCTCTCCTCCAGCGACACACCTCCAACCCCTCTCCACTCGCAATCACCCAAAAAGGAGTTATCAATTAGTACACACCATAATTAAGCCAAACGGAGGACAAACTTGTCCTTTACTCGAGCTGCAATCACCTGTGTCCTGCATTGTTGTGTTAGCATGCTGATGTTAGCGCTCTTTAGTTAGCTCGTTGCTTCACTTTGCATGTAAACTGACACAGAATGAGCGTGATCTAAAAACTCTTACATGACATCTAAATAATCAGTGAGTATGTTCTTCTTCTTCTCTCTAGTTCTTGACTAAAACAGCTTTTATACACAAGGGGAGGAGCCGGCCGTCCCGTCCATGTAAACACGGCTCTGACAACAACACAGCCAGCGGGACTCGAGCTTCTCCCTCATTGTAGACAGTCATGACTCATTACATTTACCCACAGTTAAACTCAACCTCCAAAGCTCCTGTGCCTGTAAGTAATGTAAAAGCCAGAACTCTCCCTGATCAAACGTGCGTGCGTGATCCCAGCTAATAGTAAGACGAGTTAGACTCTTCGATCACGCTTCCTGAATACCTGAGGTCTGTTAAAACTGTCAGCTCTTCACATCAGGGCTTTAAACGATGCTGATTAATGTAAATTACAGTGCATCACTATGCTTGGCGTAGACTTCATTTGTAATCCTTCCAGAACAGGTTCATGTAAATGTGTTATTTTTGTGTTTTTCTTTGCCTCAAACTGTTCTGTGTCTAAAAGCTATAAATAAGCTCTAAATAAACCTGCCTATCCTCACTGAAAGTAAATGTGTACACATCCTTGCCAGACTCCAAAAAAGAAAAGCACAAATTGTTGGCAGGTGCTTCTTCCTTTTTGCAAAAGATAAAATGTTTCCCACTTCACCCATATCGAGTCTTTATTTTTATTTCTAGATAAAGACGAGGAAAAGGGGCTGATTTACCGTGAGATGCTGGAAAACCATCGACAGGGAGGATAAACGCCCAGTGAGGCTGCACACACAGGTATTAGACAAGTAATTAACCCCGTGACAGGTGAGAGGAAAGTGTACCCCGTCACCTTCTGCAACACGGAGACAGAGCTGCCTGTCAGCCTGTTAAGGTGAGCTTCAAAAAGTCTGTCAGCCGGTGGAAATCCTGGGAGACATTTCATCTCATTAGCAGCTCCAGGCGCTAATCCTAAAACGCTATCGGTGCCGACTGGAGAAAAACACCATGAGCTGATGGATTCACACAACAGAGGATGGGGCTGAGATTTATTCAAGTGGCAGGAACATGTCTATTTGTTTCTACACCTTTCAGGGTACCTGAATCAACCTGACAGGCGGTATCTTTCTAAAAGGGATACTTCAGCCATTTGCATTAAGCTCTGTATCATTAGAAACCTGGTAGTATTTTTGAATGGTTGTGCATCACCTATCACAGATCAGTGGGTGGGACCTGACTGATGCGGCTGATAGAGTCTGTTTTCTGCCAGGAATTTCCAAGATACCAAGATTCAATTCTGGAAGAAATCTCGTAATCAGTTGAGGAAACGGCCGGTATGTGTTGAAGTAAATATGTCTGTAACTAGAGGACCTTAGTGGGAGTGGCCTGCGGTGCTGTGCATTCTGGGAGTTGGTGTCTTTCATCCACATGATCCAAAAAGACACTTTCTGCCTTTTCTCGGTCAAGAAGGCACCAACTTCAAAATGTATTTCACATTTCTACTACATATATGACCCAATATCAATACAGATTTCAACGGGTGAAGTATCCCTTTAAAGGGACAGTTCAGATTTTTCAAGCATTTTTAAAAGTGGTACTTTACAACAATATTCAGCGTGAGGATGGTGGTCATCACAAAACTCCTCCTGTTCAGATAGCGTAATGTGTCTCACATTAAAAGACCACATGGTAATTGTTGATGTCAAAAGAAGAAATGACTGATGAGTTCATGAGAGTTCCACCCACCTCCAGAGTGAAGGACAGCACCACGTCAGACTTGGACAGCGTGTTCTCGTCCTCCTGCCCCATGTCCATGATGGAGGCGTTGTGGCCTCGTTTCAGCTTCTGCAGCTTGAACTCTCCTCCTTTGGACACCGGCATGCTCTCCAGGTTGGCCATCAGCAGGTTGACGGAGGACCGCAGCTCCTCGATGAACATGGCCTCCATCTCTCTGGATGAGAACCGCGGAAACCTCCCGCCATACTGAGAATAACAGGAACCAATACTCTGATTAGGTTCTAGGTGTTTTCATGAATCATTGATGTAGTAAAAGTTAGTTTAGTCGATGCATCAATCTCTACATCCGTCCTGGTTCCTTACCCGTGCAATCTGGTCGGCCATTTGCAAACGTCCGTCCAGCTCTCTTCTGATCTGGGCCGCCTGCTCATCGGGGTTATCCAGCTGAGGAAACACAGAGAGACAGTCAGACTGTTACAAATACAAACCCACAAAGAAGTAAACTAGGCAGAGACTCCATCAGGATCCATCAGTCAGCTGTTTCTGCAACCTTTGCAAACTTTAGTGAGTTTTCTGCATAGACTGTAAATATGAATGAGTGACGTCAGCCATCTGATCCTGCAGGGGGGGCTCCGGAGGCTCATCGGCAGCAGCAGCCACCATGTTGAGAATCTAAGGTTTCCAACCATCACTAGGTCATGTTTTTGTGTTTTTGCATTTCTTATTTCCGTGTTTATTTTGTGTTTTTGTATTCACCCTTGACTCTGTCTTTTAGATCCTGCTCCTCATGTTCCTGCCTTGTGTGTCAGCCTCGCTCTGATTACCCTCACCTGTGTCTCGTCCCTGATTGTCTGTGTTTTTAATCCCAGTGTGTTCGCCCTCGTGGTGCCAGTTCGTAGTGTTTCCTAGTGTACCTTTGTCCCAGAAATGTGTATTTACAGTAGCTCCCTGTGCATGATTCTCGCCTGCCTTTTGAACCATGCCTCTTGCCTAACCCTCTGAATTTGTTGTTTATTTGCCAACCTGTGTACCCAACTCCTGCCTGGATTAAAGAACTGTCTTTTGAAGGCGCCCTCTGAGTCTGCAACCTAACGACAGGCAGAGAGCTGGAGCTGAGGCGGGTTTCAATGCTGCATTCAAGTGCTGCTCGGTTGTTCCAATTTTCCGAGTTGAGAAGTCGATCTTCCGACTTCATTTTAACATATTTTGCCCCCCATTTGATGACGATTCTGATGTCAAGTCGGGAAGTCGGGGACTTATACTTTTCCCAATTTCTGAGTTATTGTTCCGACTCGTTCATGTGGATTTTACAACTCGGAGACCCGTTTTTCCGATGTGTCCGTTACCACATGAATGCAGCATAAATCCTCTGGATAAAAATGAAGAGGATTTCCATCAAGTGCTGACACTCAACTGGACAACAGGACTGAGTTACAGTTCAGCATAGTATCCAGTGGGGGATATTATTTCTACTGTTTGTCAATAAATTCCCTTTTTGCCTCGAGTCTTACAGAGGCCTGTGATATACAGAGAGCAAGAATCAATCTCATAACCACGTGGAATTCATCAGCTGCTCTCCCTCCAGGCTGCTCGATCGATACGCCCTCTACCTGCAGATTAGCAGGCAGCCGGAGCGGGTAATGACGGAGCTGTCATCTGCAGCCAGGCACAAAGGTGTGCACCTTCTCTGAGTGGAGTCACACACAAGCACATTGTTCTTTTTGCTCTCAGGAAAGAAAGAAACCTTTGCAGCTGTAAGACAAACGCTGGCTATTCTAACATCGTCAGGACTTCTACACTCCGACTGAACATGTGATGATGCACCAATGATGTCAGCGTACAACATGTTCACGACATGTTGTACGCTGACATCATTGGTGCAGCAGATTGAGCAGGAATCACAACATTTGTTAATTACGGTGTTTTCATTTTGTTGTGATTGAAATGTTGAATACGATTGTCAGCATTTTTGATACTTCAATCCTTTTTGACACCACATGTTTTAAACAATACATCCATCCATTATTGGTGACATTTATCCCATTCAGGGATGCGGTGGAGGCTAGAGCTGATCCCAGCTGTCATTGGTCGAGAGGCTGGGTACACACCTGGAGTGGTCGCCAGTCAATCTCATACAGAGACAGCCACACTCACATCCACACCTTCAAGCAATTAAGAGTCACTAATTAACCTGAGGAGCATGTCTTTGGACTGTAGGAGGCAGCCTGAGTATCGGGAGGGAACCTCAGCAAACACGGGGAGAACAAACTGCTCACAAAAAGGCGACCAGACTGTCGGGGAATCGAACCAAGTACCTTATGCTGTGAAGCAACAGGGCTGATCACTGCACCTCCGTGCAGCATGCATTAAAACGATACAATTTCCATTAATTTAATGAACGATTACTTTCAAAAATACCAAATCTTTTAATAACACTACTGATCTGAAAGATGTAGTTTTACACCTTGATAAAGTATTTTCAAATAAACAGAACAATCACTTCCAACAGCTCGTAAGTCCCCTGTTTTCTGCACGATGTAACGTTGGCCTCTCCAAAGAAGTGCTGCCGAAAGCAAAAGATAAAGCGAGTCTTGATTGCACAAAAGTATTTGGGAAATGTAGACAGTGTGCAGGTGTTTGCTTACAATTTTTGGTAATTAAACACAAGAAATTACTTCATATTTGATACCTTGGACTTCTATTTCTGTTCTGGTATCAGTATATTTTCACTTTTTCTAGTATTGTATTGGAGTTAAAAGTTCTGGTATCATGACAACCCTGTGTAACAACAGCCTTAATATCCAGGGGATTTCAGAGTTGATTTGTCCATGTCACAAATCACAGTTTAATTAGGGCACGCTCATCGAGATTATTGAAAAAATTGGTTATAATAAACATTGGTGTGAGATGTCTGAGGTCGGCCTTTTTCTTTTGTCTTGACCTACAAATAATCAGACATGTTTCTAATTGCTTTTTGATCTTTGTAAAGTTCAATGCCATGAATTCATGAAACTTTCTAAAAACAAAAAGCATGCAGCAAACTTTGCTATTAGGCTTTGGTCTCCATGGGGTTCCCTCCATGTTTTTTGTTATTAACAACATAGTTTGAAACCATGGAGGGGACCCTCTGGAGACCCAGGCCTTTCTGCATCCAACTTCTGATGCTTGACTTGCTGTCAGGAAACTGCTAAACATTTTAAAACTTTAAGGAGGGGAGGAAGAAAACAGCTCTCTAGTTAACTGCTAGCTTGTAGCTAAGCTAATCCAACTAATGTTATACTGCAAAAAACTCAAATGAGACGTATTAACTCATTTACATGTAGACATCTCTTCTCAACAAACTAAACAAATACAATTGGCTTGCTGCATTGGCAGATATTTTTACTTCTCACAAGCAATTCAGGCCATTTTCAGTGTGATGTGATTTGTATATCTTGATATATGTTTATCTGGACTGCAGCTCCTAGAATAAATCCATCATAAGGAAAATAGCCTAATAGACTTAATTAGACTAAAGTCTGGCTAACTGTGGACCTCATCAGTGTGACAGGCGGCTGCAGCCCCCCTGCTTCATGTACAAGTTGTTGATGCCTCGTGTCCTCACAGGGGGGCAGATGGTTGGAGAAAGCGTGGGCAGGAAGGGCCGTGAGGAGCAGGCACATGAAGCCGCCTGCTGAGGGGAGAAGCCAGAAAGTGGTTTAACTGACAGACGACCCACCATGAACAATATGTCAAAAAGACTCACTCTGAATATTTCTTTTAACCTGAGGAGAGTCTTCATAGACATGTATGCATGGAGGGTTCTTGAAGATATTTAAAGTCTCAAATAAATTTATAGGGTCTATCTTCAGATGTAGTCATCCGTCCTCAACCTGCACCACATTTCTTCTTCATAGTGCAGAGAACAACATAATGTATATTGTTATAGTGTAATATATTAAATGTTACATTGAAGGACGACAGTTTAAGATTTAGACATTTAATATTTAATTAATAAATGTGTTTTTGTCGATGTTATGACCCGGGAGCTCCCTGGTGTGCAGCTCTTTTTTGCTTCTTTATACCTTTTCCTTTTTGGATTCAGCACCCACAATTTCCACTAACTCCGTGCGCACAGTCTGCGCCGCGCACAGTCTGCGCCGCGCACTACGCTGCTGTTTGCTGCCACTCTAATCAATCATTGTGTTTCCATAGCGAGCGACGCGGTCCGTCTCCGGAGCGTGCCACCAGCGCCCCTACACTCTGCTCGGTATAAAATATGCTGCAAGTCTATTTTTCGAAGGACAAGCTGCAGGCGTCAAGCCGGACAGGAAGTCAGATAAGGAAACGCACGGAGCTACTGGTCAATTTCAAAATAAAAGACATCTCACAATCGTATTTTTATCACTTTATCAACATTACGTCTAAACAGGCAACGAACGAACAACAAATCATCCTCAGAAAGACTAAGAAACATGTTGCTTGCATGTTTTTCTCTTTATTCCAATGTGATCTTGTAGTTCACCCTCTAACTCAAACTTCATAGCCACTGCAGGGTTTATTTTACGATGGGTGGCAGAGGGTAGTTGTTTTTTGGAGGTTGTAATCTCTAACCCCACCACTAGATGGCACTAAATCCAACACATTTGCGTCTTTAAACGTGTCGTTCAGTCACTCAAGGTAAGCTAGGAAAATCAGAAACAATCTGAAGAGCCTGTGATTGTCTGCAGAAACTTCCTTCAACAGCACAACCGACAAGTAAGAGAGTGATAGAGTGAAAGGAGACTGTCTGATAATCACGCCCATCTTTGCCTCTGACAGAAAGAAACAGAAAATGGAACAGATCTAATCAGAATCCCTCCCTGAATAACACATCCAGTTCACGGTGACCTTTTACTGACAAAATCAAAATAAAGCTCTTCTGACAGTTTGAGTTTAAGAGTTGAGATTTCAAAACATTCCTACTTCCATGTCAGATACATCACATGCACAAGAGTGGGAGAGAAAGCATGTTACGTTTCTTTAAAGAACATATATCTGATAAATCAATGAAGTGCCCTCACTGAACTCGTAGGAGCTCATTTGCAGCTTCTGAACTTTTCTGCTCTTTTCTTTGAAATGTACTTTTTCAAGTGTTCTCGTAGTGACGGACAGGTGAGGAGAAAACGAGAACAGGCAGGTTCAGGAGGCTGATGGGAAAGTTCTCTCTCTCTCTAACCCTCCCTCTCTCTCTCTCTCTCTCTCTCTCCCTCTCCCTCTCTCTCTCCCTCTCTCTCTCTCGTCCGTCCTTGCCATTGATTTTCTCCCACAGTCTACATTAACATCTTGCCAGAACACCCACCCCTGCTGTTACCACTGACTGAGAAGCACGTTTGAATTACTGCCGTCTCCCAGTGATGCATGACACACACACACACACACACCGACACACACACCGACACACACACACACACACACACACACACACACACACACACACACACACACACTCACTCCGACACACACACACACACACTCACACACACACTCACACACACACACACACACACACACACACACACACACACACACACACACACACACACACACACACTTCAAACAGAGAAGACAGCAGTGACTCAAACTGAAGGTATGTGCGGTTGTCTTTCTTCTGTTCTTGTTCTCACGTTTTAAAATGCAGAGCGACTTCTCGAGCGAATCTCAATTAAACAATCCGAGTCAGAACGTGTCTCTTCCAGAAGCTGCAGGCCGTCCTTTACCTGAGACGACCTTAAAGAACATCTCCTGGTTTACCCTCATTAGCACGAGGTCCCTGAGGCGGCTGTGTCGTTGGCAGTGATCATGTTTGGTTTGGTCGCTCCATGTTACATTTATGGTGCGTTCCAGTTGATCTCGTAAGTGGGAAATTCCCAGTTCCCAGTCGGAAGTGTCAACTGGAACGCCCTCTGAAGTCGTAATTACGACTCGGAAACTCGGAGGAAAAAAAAGTAGCCCGAGTTCAGATCCAATATGGCTGCTACGTTCATCGAAAGTGATGTTTAAGATGTAACCGTTGAGTTTATCGGCAGCTTAGTCGTCTTTTTGTGTAATTAAATCAATCAGACCGACGGTATCGTGCAGGTTCTCTCTGTGGAGGTGTTTTCATGTTATTTTCGGTCAGAAACTATCACGTCGTGTGTTGTTATCGTCTGGTATTAGCTAACAAAACAAAGGTACTCCCGGAGGCGTCCATGTTGCTTTTTCCGACTTGAAACTGGAACACAGTTATCTCGGGTGTGACGAGATAACTCTCGGACGTTCCGAGGTAAATGGAGAAAGCGGAACGCTATGTGATGTATACTTCTCCTGTCGCTTCAGAAACCATCGTATCCGCAAAGCACGTGAGCTGAGCAGCTGAGTAGAAGTAGGAAGAGGGTCGTTGTTGGCGTCTCAGAAATAATAAAATCATCCACAGTTAGCTGGATGGTTGCCATGGTTTCTTCTTCGTCTTCTTCTTCTTTCTGCTTTTTGGCAACTTGCAAACACACTATGTGCATACTGCCAAAAGTGTATCGGAGTGTATAGATACGCAAGTGTACTCAAGCATGGAACGATCATGTTACCAATGTGAAGAGGGAAGGGGGAGCAATCGTGCCTAATCTGAAAACACCCCTAGTAACCACGGTTACTGTATCCACTTGTCTCCACCACATTTCTAGTAATCTTCTCATTACTGTCTGTTTTTTCTCTGAAGTCAGCTAATGAATTTTCTTTTCTTTTCTCAAATCTGAAAGACAATTTAAACTGTGTTTGTGTCGTCCTGAGTGTGGTTTGTCTGAGTGTTGCCGTACGTCGACTGAGGAGCAAACGCCACTCAGATCAGGCAGTTCATAGTGGAATAGAGAAGTTGTCACAGAGGCCATTTTCTTTCTACATGTTTTAGTTTATGTTGGGTGCTAAGAATGCTGCAGAGAAGAGAAAAAAAGCAAAGTTCCTGCACAGTTAGAGTTCAAGAGGCCGTGCAATGACTGAAATAGATGCTTTTTTTTTCACTGTGTAAAGCCTGGCTGACATTTTCTCTCCTCATTAGGTATTTTTGGTTGTTCCTGTACACACCAAAGGATCCATCCGGTGCATCGTTTGTGGCCTAACATATCCCAAGATGCTTTGCGCCAATTCAAACGAGCAGCCAGACTACAAAGCAGCCGAGTAATAAACTTTAAATGTAAGTTCAAGTTTCATTTCAAACACTGCAATCGTTTCAGTTCGGCCTGAGCCATCTATGCAGGCTACAAACGTCCTTTGGAGGAGGCGACCTCTGAACTGGGACAGAGTTTTTAAATGTGCACACACGTGTTTTTGAGTCATGTGTTCCCTGTGAGACTGACATGTACTTTGTTTCATCGTGTTTAAACTGCATCAGCAGCTTTTTAAAGTCTGCAGTAATATAAGTGACACTGTCCTGTTCCATTATGTTCCACTTAATCCTGCACAGTTTGTGACTTTGTGGTGACTGGCGTTCCCCGCTGCGTGTATCGAGGCAGTAAGTACGGTGACAAGTTAACCTGTTCTTGACCCGCGGAGTGTGCGCGGCGGAGTGATTGACATCAAGCGCCGCTCAGCACTCTCTGCTTCCTTTACATCCACCGGATAAAAAGAACAGGTTGGAAAGAAATGTTGAGACACCTGTTCACGCTCCGTGAGGGAACATTCTGAAAGTATTGAGCAGAACTTTCTCTAAAACTCTGGGATATAAACGAGCCCTGCTGCAGGTCGTCTCCAGAAGAGGGTTAGAAGCTGTTTTGACTGTTGGATGTAGATTTTCTCCCTGCAGGACACAACCAGACAGGCTGCTCACATTGAACCACTATCTGTCTTTTTATGAAGTGACTTTAGTGACTTGTGATTTCGATTGTGCTGGTAAAGGTTTTCCTTATAGATGTGAGCATAGCATGTCCATTAATCTTCATGTTAAAGCACAGAAGAGGAGATCAAACCTGAAGGTAACAGTCAAAGTTGGTGCAATCAAGCCGCCCGATAAATCGGTAAAGCTGCAGGAATGGTAATAAACTTTAGAATTAGATTGCTCTACTTGAAGTGCAATAAACCTCCTTCATCAGGATCTCAGACCCCCTGTGGAGTCTTGATCAGCGGGGGGGCGGGGGGGGGGGACACAAAGACTCAAACTTCTAAAACAACAGAGACAGTTATTCTGTCATTCTCAACCTGAAATTTTTCTCCTTTAAATCAGAACCATTTTCCTCCTGACTGAGCTCGGCTCCCCTGCTTCTCTTTAATACTGCAGGGTTGGTTTAGTTTTTAAAGATGGCGACCTTGGCTGCCTTCTTCGCTGACTGAATTTTCAAATGATGCACTTTTTGAATGCTTCATGGAAGGAAAGTCAGACACAGCCATGGATGCCGACAGCGGTGAGCTTCCTGTGACCTCGGCATCCCAGCAGGCAGAAAGTGCTTTGTCAGCGGAGGCCTTTCATTGAAATGTAAACTGCTCTGTGGTGACCTTGTTTTCCTCCTCAGCACGTCTTTTATAAGCGGCGTTAATGTCGACACTTACTTCCTAAAGATCTACAGTCACTGCCTTGAGGTTTTTACATCCAGGAGCGGAACAGTGTAAATGTGGCACGGGGCAGAGAAAACATCTGTGTGTTGAACATTTCTGAATAACAAACAAACCTGAGAGGCACGTCACAGTCTTTCACAGGAGGGGAGGGATACCAGAGGAGAGGAGTGGGTACAGGATTAGCTTCATTCGCTCTGATTTTTTATCAAATAAAAAAAGAGGTCACGCTGACAGTGAGGAACAATGTGACATTTTAGACGATTGTCCCTTTTACAAGAACGAGACGAGCAATGAAAGTGTTTTTCCAGGACGTTATGATGTCCAGGGGAAGCTGACCTTTTTCTCCTTTCTTCCTCATCACTTCTTCCTCATCATTTTATCCTTCAGACATTTGAGTTTGAGAGTTAAAGCTGAAAAACAAGCGATCAACCATCAGTTCTCTCAGTACATTAGGTTTAACTATTCTGCTGATCCACATTTCAAAAACTCACTTATAGTGTTACAAAGCTGGATGCTCAGACTAAACACAGGCAAAGTTTCAGATCACGTCTTAACTCCCCGATGAAGCAGAGAATTTTACCGGACGGCTTCAAGCCGGTGAAATCTCTTACATACGCTCTCTTCTCCCAGCTCTGGAGGGCAGTCCTCTCCTGGCAGCCCTGCAGCGTTCTGCCCACCCAGGAAGGCTAGCAGAGAGCTGGCCAATCAGGAGAAAGTGGGCACATGAGGAGGCGGGCCTTAAAGAGACAGCAGCTGAATTAAACAGTTTCAAGCAGAGGGTGAAATGTTGGTTTTTACTGACGTCAGTGTCAGATAAATAAGAAGGTTTTTGAGCTGGAAAGCTGCTCTTTATGTTTCACAGACTGACAACATGAAAGGTGAACATAAGGAGAACGCCGTTTCTAACAGCATGCGAGCGTTGGATATTGTGATGCATAGCGCACGATCGCACGCTCGCTGTCCACACTGCATCCGTTAAATAAAGAATTCTTCAAAGTTGTCCACCCACAAACAGTTTGACATCATGTGATTCTTTTGTATTGAAGTTGGTGTGGTGCTTTGTATGGACGAGCTTTTGACTCAAACCACAACCCTCCAAAGGCTCGTCCATAAACAGCCGAAACAAAGTTTTTCAACCACACAACATTTCAATCACAGACGTGGATAATGTGAATGCACCACTTATCTTCACTTTGTAAAACAAGCTAACAAGCTAACAAGCTTTAACGACCCTCCTTCAGTGAGCCGAACAAAGTTTCTCTCCGGCGTCGACACCTGTCAAAACATTTCAATCACAGATGTGGATAATGTTAATGCAGCGTTATCTCCACTTTGTAAAACAAGCTAACGAGCGCTGTTGAGTGAGAAAACCGGTGAGCAAGAGGTCACAGGTCAAGAGACCAAAAGTTTTCAGTGACCTAAGACGCAGTTTACTTGAGTACAAAGTCCAAACCCAGAGAAAAACAGACGATTTCAAAAATACCCGCCTACGTGTGGACGAGGCCTCATTCATCTCAGAATTTATCGATGTACTCCTTATTTTTACAACAGGAGGATGAATTACGCCCCACACACACTCCCACACACACACACACACACACACACACCTAGCAACACATTTCCCCGCCTCCTCCTCACTTGAAAAAAGGAACACTTCACATCAGACTTTTTAAAATGTATCACCGGACTGTTTTGTCTTTTCTCTCTCTCAGGGCTTCAGTCCGAGCTGCTGCTGATGACATCCTGATAACCTTTCCTTTCCTTCAAACTTGTAGAAAGAGAACATCTGAACGTCTCGTCGCCTTAAGCGCCGTTGTCACAATGACGGTTGTTCGACCTATAAAAAGACAGCGGGGATCAATCTCCTCCTTTAGCTCTCTTGTTTTCCCTTTGTCACTCATCCTCCTCTGACACGTTTCATGAGAACACCTTCATTAAGAAAAAAAAAAAATAACAACGCACATCACCGATTGTAAATCACTTCCCCTTTCACCTGCGTGTGCGTCACCAGCGTCGTGGTGGAGGAGCTCGTGGAGGTGATAACGGGGGTGGGGGGGCAGGAGGGCTGTGCGGGTCAGTGATCTGAGCCGAGTCCTCTTCTGAGGAACTGTGGCTCACAGGATTTCTGCTTCAATAAACAACAGACAGCCCAAACCTGTTGTCATGACAACCGCTCCCCCCAGTGAGTCTATTAATGGTAATTTTATGATGCACACATGCACATGCACACAAACACACTCGCACCATGCAATAACTATGCTGTACGTTATTTTGGTTTTCTGGTTATACTCTGAGTTCTTTCAATCACAAAGTTAAAATGTGTTTTTAATTCAGTCATTTAATGAGACACAAATGAGGCCATTAACTGGACGGACCATGGTGGGGACATTTTACCCATGACAACAGCACATCATTAAATGTACAATATGTAGAATTTTCACATTAAAATATCTAAATTAACAAGAAAATTGACTGTTGAGTATTTACATTGACTCAAATATTTCCAACACGTATCAAAGCCAGAGAAATCCATCATTTTATATTATAGTTACAGGAGGTGTCTTGTATAGGCGGCTGCCATGAGCGGCTGCTGCTACCCCAACCTGACCCAGGATAATCGGAAGGATGGATGGATGAAGGGATGGATGGATTGATAGTTGGTTAAATGGATGGATGGATCGATTGAAGGATAGCTGGATGGATGGATGGATGATAGATGGATGGATGGATGGATGGATGGATCTATGGATGGATGGATGGATGGATGGATGGATGGATGGATCTATGGATGGATGGATGGATCTATGGATGGATGGATCTATGGATGGATGGATGGATCTATGGATGGATGGATCTATGGATGGATGGATGGATCTATGGATGGATGGATCTATGGATGGATGGATCTATGGATGGATCTATGGATGGATGGATGGATCTATGGATAGATGGATGGATGGATGGATGGATGGATGGATGGATCTATGGATAGATGGATGGATGGATGGATGGATGGATCTATGGATGGATGGATGGATGGATGGATGGATGGATGGATGCATAGATGGATGGATCTATGGATGGATGGATGGATCTATGGATGGATGGATGGATCTATGGATGGATGGATCTATGGATGGATGGATCTATGGATGGATCTATGGATGGATGGATGGATCTATGGATAGATGGATGGATGGATGGATGGATGGATGGATGGATCTATGGATAGATGGATGGATGGATGGATGGATGGATCTATGGATGGATGGATGGATGGATGGATGGATGGATGGATGCATAGATGGATGGATCTATGGATAGATGGATGGATGGATGGATGGATGGATCTATGGATGGATGGATGGATGGATGGATGGATGGATGGATGGATGGATGGATGGATGGATGGATGGATGCATAGATGGATGGATGGATGGATGGAAGGATGGATCTATGGATCTATGGATGGATGGATCTATGGATGGATGGATGGATGGATGGATGGATGGATGGATGGATGGATGGATGAAGGGACGGATGAATGGATGGATGCATAGATGGATGGATGGATGGATGGATGGATGAAGGGACGGATGAATGGATGGATGCATAGATGGATGGATGGATGGATGAATGGATGATGGATAGATGGATAGATAGTGCTCAGTGGACAACGACAAAAAGTTTGATTTCCACAAACCTGTTTTATCAGAATGTTTCTGATGGAGTCAAAAGTTTTTTTGCACGTTTAAAAAATGCTAATTTGTATTCTTAACTGTTTCATACTAAGAGGATATGGTACCTGAACTGAAGCACTCTGATTTGTAACATTCCTGCTAAAATCATAAATATCTATCACTACATTCCCCTCAAATAAATCAAACTGAAGTGATTTTTTGTTGTGCTGTGGAAGTCGGCTTCATCGCTTCTCTTTTCAACTGAGACAGAATCACAAACTCAAAGTTAGAAATAAAATGATTTCAGTGTTATCGTGACATCTCATTACTTTCAGCCCGTGCGTATCAGATGTAAATAACATGTTTATTTTGTGACAGAAGCATTTCCAGTGCTGTTTGTTGTTGTTTTTTTCTTTTCAGCTGCTGTTCTTCAGAAGCAGATGTGTTCATGGTCTTCCTCTCTTTCTCCACATAAATCCTGCATGTGTCCTCATTTCACCCTGCAGTCTCAAGCCCTTCAGTAATCTGCACCTGGCCTCTTCATTCACTGACTAACAAACTCTCCACACCGCTCTCCTATTCTGCTATCGGCCTATTCTTTTTCTTATGCTCCATATCTCATCCCTCCCCAGCTGTCACTGGCAACACAGAGACGAGTGGGTATATCAAATATTTTTCTTTTTTGGTGTCTGGGGCTGTGAAGAGATTTTGCAATGAATGGAAAATGAAAGATAAGACAGAATGTAATATTGGAAGTATCACCTTCTGATATAGCCGAAGTCTGAGGGAGCTTCAGAGAGTCTCCTGTATCTTCTTCTCCTGACTGGCGCTGCATCATTTTGTTTTTTACTGAAAGGCTCGAAAGCTTCTCTGTGTGTCTTTAGATTTCTAAACTGATTGAGTTTGAAAAAGGCGGGATTTTCTTTGTGAAGTTATAATTGTGATAAATCGATTCAAAGGGGTCAAGATTCACATCGGTACTCTGAAAAATGAATCTCAATAACATGGTGAGCGTCAGCAGCTGTAGAACAAAGATTTAGAAATTGAGGACGCTCCACCGTCTTTTAAATCGGAGGTGTGGAAGCATTTTGTCTTCCCCCAAGACAGAAAAAGAAAGAGGTGAGAAGATAACAGACGAGACAAATATTGCAAGAAGACGGGGAACTACACAAATAACACAACCAACATTATACAGCATTTAATCCACACCACAACGAGAAGCTAACTAGAAAATAAATAGAAAATAAACATCACACTGACAAGCGGGTTTGCAGCCCCTAAAGGAATCTGTGTCAGTCATAATTTGTCTACAGTCTCATTTTTGTAAAATAAATCATGAGAGAGGAATCATGTGAGTTGAGTTTGTGCAGGAGGGAGAAGCTGAAGAGGAAAGATAGAAATTAGCAACCGCTAAGCTAACAGCTGAGGCGAGTGCATGCTTGTTTAGCGGGGTGAATCTGAAGCCCTCTTCAGACGGCTTCTTTTGTAAAAGTAGCTAAGCTTAAAGCTCTTATGCAGTGGCTTTACCTTAGCTGTCCAGTTATACAGTCTTATACATAACAATGGCTTGACTCACCATAAATACATTTCTATAATTTCTGCAACGCATGCAAACATTTAACCTCTCAGAAGAAGCCCCTGGATTTATGGAATATGCATTCACACCACTGAGCTCATCATATGAAGCCCCGGCTAACCCTCAGATTAGTTTATGTCATTATGGAGGCCACTGGGAATTTAGAGAGCATGATGGCTGAGGAAGGAGGGAGGAAGTCCAATCTATCCATCCATTATCTGGCGCTTTTCCCGTTGGGGGGTCGCGGGGGGCTGATCCCAGCTGTCGTTGGGCAAGAGGCAGGATTAAACCCAGAGCCGGCCCTGAACCCACTTAGTGCCCTATAGGCAAGACTTAGCTGACGCCCCCTTGTATTGCAACCAATTCTACCACCAATCACAATGTTCACACAGCGGGCATACAGATTTTCTTTATTTAAACCTGATATTCATCGGTACGGTCAGTGTCTCTCACTTCTGATAACTCATCTGCCCTCCTCCCCCACAATGAGCAGGGAGCGTGCAGCAGTTTTGTGATGCATCAGATTGAGCAGGGAGCAAGAAAATAGGACCTTTTAGTGATGTCATTTTGTTGTATTGTGTTGTATGTACTTGTGTTGTAATATTACTGAAAAATAGCATGACAATGACATAAGATAAAAAAAAAACATTTAGTGATACTTCGGCGTATTTTTCTTTCTTTTTCTTCTCATCATCTTTAATTTTTCTTCCTGAGTCATTTTGGGTGCAAGGGCGCACCCCTAGCATATGCCTATACTGCTATATGCCCCGGACCGGCCCTGGGGGTACACCCCTCTCCCAGGGAGAAAGAAAGTGGTTGACAAAAACCTTGTGGTGAACGTAGCAGCACTACTACTGTTTGCTATATTTTAGATTCAGACGACAAGACATGTTGCAAACATGCTGCACAAAACAAGACAACCAGCAGATTAGCATGTAGCTAATCTCTTCTTTTTTCCTTTTCTTGAGGGACACATCAAATGTTCTTGTCATGAATCTTTTCTGAACTCTCATTGTACATGCTAAACCAGCAAATTATGAAACAACTGGAGTTTTCTGTCTGCAACAATGCAATGCTTTGTTAATGGAAGACTTCTTTCACTTTGCAGGTAAAGCACAGGGGGAACAAATGCAGGTAATATATCCAAAGCTTGATCAGAATGCCACTGGATGAAGAAGTTGCAAGCTTCTAATTTAGCATGACCTGGGTGACTGAGAAGCTACACAGACATTAATATAATTTACTTGTGCTTGTGTTGCAAGCAAGGTCAAAACAGATTATTGTAACTTGTTAAAAATCTCTATCAGGGACTTACATCTAAATAGAGAAATAATTCTGTGTTTTGTAAGTGATGCTCGCAGGTCATTTTACTGTAAAGCATCTGCTCGTTCCTGCCGTCTCACTGAGGTACACACTCCAGGAACAGGAAAAAGCACAGGTGTAACTAATTTCATTATGTGAGCCAGCGAGACAGCATGAGCATAACCAGAGCCCGGGAACTGCAACACATAAATGGAATGCAAACATAATTATCCTTCTGCTTGCCAACTCAATTTCTGCTCAGAGATATGTCCAGTGGAGATAACTGTAATAACATGAGGGTTCTTTTGTTTATTTTCCGAGTTGGAAAATTAAAAAAAAGAATCTCAGTTTTAAGCAGAAAATAAACTCTTGGTGATCATCAGAACAGCAAACAAAGTTTAAGAGGAGTTACTGCACACATCCTTCACCAGGTGTTGTATAGAGCAGACGCTATTAAAGGGACAGTTCTGTTTTTTTAAGGTGGGGTTGTATGATGTTCTCATCAGTGTTGCCTGGACGTTGTACATGGACCGTCTCTCTCGCACGCATGCACACACAAGTAAAACACAAGCTAACTAGCCTAGCATCCCTGCAGTCAGCTGGAGGTCTGCAGCTACTTCCTGCCGATGTTTCTCTCGTTCATGATAGGAGGGTGAAGACACTTCCTGCTGTTGCCATGGTGCTCTCAGACGCTGTCTGTCCGTATGCCAGACGCAATCAGGGAACAAAAAGCCCTGAAGTAAGAGGAATGGTTGTATGACCAAATTTTCAAATATGCAAGAAATGAATCCGTCATGTCGGGAGCAGCTGAATGGCCCGTCTGTACACTGCATGACAAATGACACGCGGTTGTGCTGAAATTCTGCACTTTTTTAGGGTCAGAAATGGCCTCAATTCATAAAGTGTATGCCCGGGCCCGAGATGAAGATTTTGCTGTTGATGAGGCACCACCATTTTTACCCACAAAGAGAAAATTGGCCCACCTGGTCGTCCTGCTGCGGGCTATCTGCCGACCACTTTTGCAAATTATATAGTGGTGGGTCTCTCTCACTAAGATCTCACTGACAGCTTAAGATCTCATGTCTCTTCAGAAACACATGGAGCATTTGTTTACTGCTGATTGTTCTTTTAGCTGTTTTTATATTCTCTTTTCAAAGCACCTGTGTGTCCCTTTACAATAAAGTTAATTAACTAGGAGTAAGGCAGTAAATGAGTCAAATTAAAAGCATCTAGGTTACAAACACC
This sequence comes from Labrus bergylta, assembly GCF_963930695.1. Classification (NCBI taxonomy): domain Eukaryota; kingdom Metazoa; phylum Chordata; class Actinopteri; order Labriformes; family Labridae; genus Labrus; species Labrus bergylta. The sequence continues at coordinate 30,051,937 of NC_089199.1, forward strand.
CTGTGGAGGTAGCATCGTGATGTTGTATTGTATAGTGAATTCAGAACACAGTCCTGATGTGAGGTCGTCTCATCCTCACATCAGGACTCTGTTCTCCCCTTTGAAGGACTTTGTTAAATCCTTTAAAACCAGACCACGACGCCTGTGATGTGCTGTGTCACTAAAACGTGGGAGCCTCCAACATTGTTCAGTCGAATGACTCTTTATGTGTTTATGACAGAAGTGAGGGTAAAGAAAGACGCTGTAAATATTCCTTCTGCACACAGACCGCCAATGCTCATAATTGTTGGAGCACCAATTAAACGAACTGAGTGGGCTTTGAAATTCACCATAATTGCATTTTATATGATAAGTGACAATTAAAAGGATTGATTGGTTGATTGATTGATGTAATGCTTCAACGTTAATGTCCTCCTCCTCGTTCGCTCCGGCGTCCCCTCTTGTTTGCTAATCTTCTCCCCTTTCCGTTCATTTAAACACGCCGCTGTCTCCTCTGGATGGATTAACAAGCCCAAACCCTGATAGTGATTAAAAGAAAAAGCAATCACACGGACAGGGACAGGGACAGGGACGGGGGGGGAAGGGGGAGGGGGGAGGGGGAAATTAGCAGTAGCCTCTGTGTACAGTTGCCATAACAACCACATACAAGAGGATAAAGGGCACTGGGGAGTGTTTGAGCGTCCCTCGGTCTGTGCACTGCTCACACACGTTTAAATGTTTCAGGAAGGTGTTTGAGGTGTGGTGGTGTTTTTTTTTCTTCTCCTCAGTCACTCGCACACAATCTGCGCGAGGCCAAATGTCATCTCAACAGCGGAGATGTGCTTCAAAGTGTTCAAGGGCTGTGATCGGGCGAGGAGAGCGGCGGGGTCTTTGTTGAAGCTCTGTTTGTGTTATCAGAGAGCAAGAGATAGATGCACAGAGGTCACGAGGGTTTCACATCTATTCATAGCTTTCATGTGACGTCCACACACACGTCCCGCCCCCACCTGACGGGCAAGAAAGACTTTTCTATGCCAGTCTCAGTTGTAATACTTCCTATACGTGTATTAACCCCCGGGTCGTACTTCTACAGAATCCGATCTGAGAAAGAAAAACTCAGAGAGGAGGAGACTGTGGAGGATAAGATGGAGCTCCTTTAGAGAACAGAATTCTCAAAACCCTGTCATGAAATAGTGTGAAAAGTATAACTGCCTTCAAACTAAGATTACTGCCCCAGTCATTTTGGAGATGAATGTCTGAGGTTGTTGTTTTTTTTTTTTTACCTCTGACTCGCTTGTGTGAGAAAAAACAGAAACTATACAAACTCATGAGTCCTTGGTTGTCCCTGGAGCTCAGGGGACTCATGGAGACTATGTCTTGGTTAAATAGCATTAAAAGTGTTTCACTGTAAATCACTCGACTTGAATCGGCCTGTTTTCTCCAAAGGGATGTCGCAGTTGATTTATTTCTCTTTTTTTTCGTAATCGGATCCTTTAATTGTTTATGGATTTCATCATTGATTATTTTTCGATCGACTCAGCTCTCACAGCGCTTCAGGGTGTTTGACTCCGGTCTGCTGCGACCATGTGAGAGGCTTTCAGTGGCTGCTTTCTCCACCGCAGCCCTAATGGCTGAAAACCCATCTGATAAAAAGGAAGGAGAACCACCCACTCCCTTCTTCCATCACTATACACATCCGCCGCCATGGCCTGCAATTCAATTTGTCTCCCTGCTCCCGCGATCATTACAGCCGAAGGCGCATTCATCAGAAGAGACGTCCCCCTCCCCTCTCTGACCCGCCACTGCTCTTTATGATGTTTGTTGGAGAGAAATCATCTCGTTTGCTGCTTGCTGTTGGTGTTCAAAAGCCTGTTAACTAACTCACTCCCAGTGCAAACAAACGTGGCTGCAGCAAGCAAAGACAAACATCAAACACTTTGATTTCTGTCCATGCTAAATTCTCCTTTTATTCATCAATTATATTCATCTATAATCAAAGCTGAATTAAACAGTGATGAAACAATGCGGCAATATTCATTAACAAACATTTCCTTCTGAGCTTCCCCGAAACAGACACTGGGCCTCATTCTCCAACCGCTCTTAAAGCTGACCTACACTATGATGCAGATCCCCATTTTAAAACTCTCATATATAGTGTTACAACGCTGGATGTCCATACTAAGCATGGGCAAAGTTTCAGATCATGAGGTAGACGTATCTTGGAGTAATCCCAGGACAAGCCTGCAGAGGGCGCTTAACAGCTTGTTCTGCAAATCACATGACATAGAGAACAAACCATATTTTTGACGTATTTTTGTAGGCCAACCAAGTAGCATCGCCATGGGGTCTAATGAGAATTCACCTATGGGATTTTTGCATTGGATTTTGGATCATTGCAGAAAATAAGCTCCATGGAAAACACACGTTTCTGAAGCGTAGGCGTTTTGTTCAGCAGGATAATCTTCACAGATGAACGCCGTTTTTATGATGTTTGAAGCGTTAATGCGGCCGACAGAAGTAAAAAGCTAACGTTATGCTACAAGCTAGCTACACCACGGTCGGATGATTGTGACGTCACTAGCGTTATGCTTCAGACGATCTCTGATAAACTAATCCACGTAGCTTAATAAATAGTTTACTAACATAATATTCACCTTAACCTAAAGATTAAACCTACAGGAGACATCTCCGACTAGTGAGAGAGTTCCCGCCCTCTGTGTCCGGCGTGATGACCTTTAATGTCCCCGACAACCACTGTAGTCACATTTAGCCGCTCGTTAGCAACCGCCTTTTTAAAGACGAGTAAAAACTTCAAACTTCACAAGTGGAGGTATTACCTAACGTAGTTTATGTGCTCTAACAAAACACCAACATCTCTTCAGCTCGTGTTAACCACAGACCTTATTTCAGGAGTCTAACCACAAACACATTCATAATCCACGTTGACTTTTAGACGTTAGACCACATGGCGCTCAAATGCTAACTTACTTCCTGGTTTTAGGACTTATTCCTGTGGCGCTCTATATCCCCGATATGAAACCAAGAATTTCACGAGACGGATTCAAGACTCTACTTAAGCCGGTGAAACCTCTTACATCTCTTCTCCTAGCATTAAAGCAAGGCCCTCCCCTGGCAGCCCTGCAGCGTTCTGCCACCTGTTAGGCTTCCAGAGAGCCGGCCAATCAGGAGAAAGTGGTCACATGGGGAGGGCAGGGCCTTAAAGAGACAGCAGCTGAAATAAACCGTTTCAGGCAGAGGCTGAAATGAGGGATTTTAATGATGCCAGTATCAGATAAATAAGGAGTTTTTTTGAGCTGCAAATTATGCAAAAATGACTGGTCAGGTTTCACAGACTAACAGCATGAAAGGAAGAATGAGAATAATAAAAGTATATTATTTTTGGGGGGGGGCAGGAAAATACATGTGACTACATGACTTGTTGAAAACATCCTCCACAGGGGCATCACAGTGTGGTTCGGATACACCACACTGGCTGAGAGAAAATCGCTTCAATGGGTCATTAAAACTGCAGAGAGGATCATCGGCTCTGACCTCCCCTCCATGGACACACTTTACACACAGCGCTGCAGGAGGAAACACATTACTATTTGTCAGAACATGTTTTTGCTGCTTTTCTATCCTTTAAATTTTATAGAGCTGACTCGAGTGCCAACGCACAAAAATTCAAATGTACCTGTACCGCCTTGTACATGTGCATTAAACATCTATTCCATTCTATTCTATGTATTTAATGTTGCAGAATATTAATCTGAGCCAGTCATTTGCAAATACAAGAAATTTCACATGACATCCTTTGATTGGGAGCACCCAATGATATGTTAAAGGAGCAGTATGTAACTCTGACACCTAGTGTTTAAAATGGATACTGCAGTCCAAATTCAAAACATTGGCGAGAGCTGTCTCCCCCCCCCCTCCTCCTCTCTAGAGTCGATGCTCACTCAGGTCACCATGTGGTGGACTCTGAAGCTTTAGTGTTTATCCAGCTCTGCATGGGTCTGTAAACCTTTCTGTGTTCTAACCTCTCTCCATTTTTCAAAAGCATCTCCAATATTGATCCTAGTTTGAGCACGTTTCTGCTCGTGGAGCTTATTAGAAACATGCAGAGGCTTTTTAGGTCGGGTACAATCACTTCTATCTGAACCACTTCTCTTGACCCGCTTCCATCACTGCAACACCTGTTGACCTGATAACTGCTCTCATATCTGGCTAACCGAGGGGCGTCCAAAACGGCCGTGTGGGGGGGTCGTCTTAAAAGCGTCTACCTTCTCTGGTCCAAACAAATCCAGAGCATTCAGGAGCAGAATCTAAAGTTAGAAGGAGGACATACTGGCTGCTGCTTTGTTGTCAGAGAAGCCAGCACTTCAACATAGCATGTTTCCTTAATGATCAGATAGTAAGATACCTTTATCATTTAAAATAGGAGAAATCTTACTGATTGCTCCTTTAATGATCATCTTAAACAAATCCTAAACCTCGGGTATGGAGAATAAAATCAGCATTATAAGGACCTAATGTTAAAGCTAAATAAATTGTTTTTTATTCTTGTGAAAACCTCCTCAGGTCCAAACGGGAGAGAGTAAATAAGAGATTAGGAGAGGAAAGAACGAGGCAGGAGTGGGGAGGGGGTTTCGACGGGAGGAGGAAGAGGGAGTTGAACAGTTAAAACAGAAGTGGTGATTAGGAGAAGGAGGCAGACAGGAAGAGCGACCCAAGCATAACAAGAAACAAAGGACAATTCCACTAAATGAGATATTTGTTTTTCCAGTTATCAGCGCTGAGAGTAAATATTGGCTTCTTGGTGCGAGGGCTGCTCTCTGCGGCTAATGACTGCCAATTAAAATCCGACAGTACCGAGAAGCCACTGTTGAATAACTCATGTCACAAGAAATGTATGCTCACTCTAAAGCAGAACGCTCATCTGGAGGAGAATTTTTTATGGCTTAAATTCAACAAGAGCTGCTGTTCCTGAAGAGGAAATAATCAACAGATGGCTCGCTGTGCTAAAAGATGATATGACACTAAGGAACTCCCGTACAAATATTTCTTTATTATGAGCATAAAGCACATGCCCATTATCTGCTCTAAATCTGAATCCACAGCATACTGTACGAGGTAATCCCTTAATCCACGTTGTGAGCTTGGAAATCCCTCCACTAAAGAGACGTGGAAGCATACACAAGCTTATGTTCGGACTTTGGCGCCATGCAGCAGGCTAATGCAGCGTGTGTCTGACTTGGAGATAACCTCAGTTGGAACCGGTTGAAAACAGATGCAGGTTGTAACAGCTGGGATGGGATTTGTCTCCTGCTGTCGTCCTTTTTGTCGCCCGCTTCTCGCGTCAGATGCTCCTGAAAAAGTCAGACAGTTCTCCACCTCCCACCATGTTTCAAAGCAACACGTTTCCGCTCTCGTTAGCAAAGTGACGCACATTGAGCTAAAGGCTGAGCGTCTTTATAGCTCAAACCAAAAGGCAAATATGAGCTAATGTTTAAGTTAACTCTCCTACAGGAAGAAGCTACATAAATAGTACCTTTTCAGATTTTGATCCTGATCATTACAAGTTGTCCAATCTGTAGGATATCTACTGAACTAAATGATAAACTATCTGATCAGACATTAATGAAACATGCTGTGTTGAAGTGCTGGCTTCTCTGACAACAGTGCAGCAGCCAGTATGTCCTCTTTCTAACTTTAGATTCTGCTCCTGAATGCTCTGGATTTGTTTGGACCAGAGAAGGTAGGCTGTTTTAAGGCGACCCCCCCACACGGCCGTTTTGGACGCCCCTCAGTTTGCCCGATATGAGAGCAGTTATCAGGTCAACAGGTGTTGCAGTGATGGAAGCGGTCAAGAGAAGTGGTTCAGATAGAAGTGATTGTACCCGACCTAAAAAGGCTCTGCATGTTTCTAATAAGCTCCACGAGCAGAAACGTGCTCAAACTAGGATCAATATTGGAGATGCTTTTTGAAAAATGGAGAGAGGTTAGAACACAGAAAGGTTTACAGACCCATGCAGAGCTGGATAAACACTGAAGCTTCAGAGTCCACCACATGGTGACCTGAGTGAGCATCCACTCTAGAGAGGAGGAGGGGGGGAGACAGCTCTCTACAATGTTTTGAAACTGGACTGCAGTACCCATTTTAAAGTTACATATTGCTCCTTTAAAGGCCGACTGAATAATAATATTTTGTATAAGATTATAACTAAACCTTTGGAGGAGTCTATTCCCACCGCACGGATCTGGGTGTAAATCAAGTCCAGCAGGCTTTATTTCTACCTTATCAAGGCCAGACCAAACAAAAGCTTATTAAGATCCTAATCCATGTACATGAACAACTTCTTAACCAACCTAAGATATGACGAGACAAATAAAGCATTTTCATTTCCTTTCCCATGTTCTGCTCGTCTACATTTGGTTATTTCTGTGAGTAGATGCAGAGGTGGAGGCCTTATGAAATCTGTCGGCAGAGCTTTTATTGAGGACAAGAGATATAAAAAAAAATAAGTAGCCGCTGTGGGAGCAAGAGGTGGACGGACGGATATTAAAATAATAGCTTTGCAATCGTACGCACATTTAATAGACTCAGAGAGGTCAAATCTATTAAGAGTATATTAAGAGGAAGGAACCAAGTCCAGGGCGTCTCTGAATATGACGCACACTTCAGTCCACCATCGGAGATCTAACCAAGTCTTAGTGAGCATGAATAGATCTGAATGCTTTGATCACAGGAGGACAACAATGTGACATTTAACAACATCATATATAAAGAGATGAAGATGGAAGATGACAGGCTCAGGAGGCATGAGGTGAGGTGAGGAGGCTGACATAGAAGAGGTGACAACGAGTATGTTTCTGCATCTCCCTCTGGGGGAGTCTGTTTCCAGATGAACATGATATAGATGATTTCCAATCGCTACCAGTAAAATATTAAAATAAATTATATGAGCTCGGTTCTTTAAACATTCTAGCCAGTTGAAGTTGGACCTTTAACTTACATAGTCAAGAGTCCAAATAAACTGCTGAACCTCTCCAAACAGAAAACGATAACATAGCGCTTCTTGTTGCATGCCGACATAAGACGCTTTAACAAAATATTCATTGCCAGCATGAACACAATAAAAACTCACAAGGAGCCAACGGAGCAGACCAAGCAGCAACCTCCAGTGTTAAAAAATGAAGTCAATGCAAAAATCTGCAGTTCCTCGAGTGTCCACTAGAGGCTGGCTGCAGAAGCTCAGGAAGTCACATACACACTCATTCAAAAAAAATCCAGTTTTTACATTAGAAATAAACCCGCTTACAGCCTGGTGAATAAAATAAAAAGGTCTGATTAGCTCATGTCTCGATCGGCACACACTGTAGTGTCTGTTTTGATTTTATAAAGGATAAGATTTATTTTATAATAAGGGCCAGAGCTGAACAAATTGACGTATCTTTTTGTCAGGATGCTTAAAACCCGCCTCTGCTCTCAGCCTGTCGATAGATTGGCTGAAAGTTAGACTGTGACACATTTCCAGCATGGAGACCGCCATCAACCAGCTTCCAAAGCCTTTTGATCAATCTAATTACAGGCAAAGGGACGGAGCTGTGGTGGGCCTTCAGCCTCATGCATTCAGCTTCCATTCGCCCACCTGTCAGTAAAATCAGCCACACCCACAATTATGCAAATGAGGTGCACTATGGAGAGAAATGTGAAAGTTAGAGAGAGTTACAGATTATGTGATACATGTCCATCATAACTCTATACGCAAACTGTCCTCAGAGGAACATTTGGCCCCTGTAACACTGTTTGAAGATAAAATGATACACAAGAAGTTATGGAGGGGGGTCAGCAAGAGTGATAGCGTAACTCTCCTGGTAGCTTTTTAGCTCTTAACTGTTCCACGGAACCATTTTTACCCTTAGAATAAAGTTTGTGTATTTATTTCAGAAAATTAAGCATTAAATTGTTTCACTTCTCCAACTTTCAAATATTTCTACAACATCTACATAGTGCACCTTTAACATAAATAGGATGAGTTATATGTATATCGTACAGATTTAAAAAATAGATCTTTGTGGACTGAAGTCAGGGAAAAATGTCACAGTCCATCCTACGATGCAAACAACTACCCATAAACTCAACCGAATAAAACAGAAATAAAGGCACTCAAATGGATTTAGCATCAGAAATACAAATACACAATCAAAGAAAGAACAATGTGAACAAAACACAACAAGAACACAAAACACCTGACAGTCACACCACACCATTGCAAATAAAATGCAAAAAGTAATAAGTGTATTGAGCATTAAAGAATGAGTAATGCACATTACCAAGGCTGTTTGTTAAGCTCTATTTTGGGGGGTTAAAGTGCTGCTTCATCCAGAGAACAGGGTGATAAAGTGTGTTTCCAGATTCAGCTGGTTTTCAGTGGACACACTGTGCTTTGAGGCAGCCTGCCTGAGTCCATGTTGGAAATGAAACAGTCAAGAAAACAGACGAGATGAAAGATTGGATCAGCTGGAGCAGTGTGCAGGATTTATCCCCCTTCAGCTTCTCAGTGTTCTGGCAAAAGAACCGCTGAGAAGCTGAAGGCCAACCTGCAGCTTGCCGAGCACTGGGCACATCATTACCACATCAATCTGCTTCTATACAGCTCGGCTCTCTGCCCCTGTTATTATCATTACACTCTGCATATATTTAGTATTCATTTCCATCCAGCATGGTACAATACCTGGCACTTAAAGATCGGATCATATATGCATAGAAACCTTTTCTCATTGCCCCTCCCCCTCCCGAGGTTTTGACTGCTGCTCTGCATTTATCTTGCCATGAACGTAAAAAAGAAAAAACCTCCACACCCCTCTGAATGAAGCTCAATCTGTACACTTTATAACAGCCTTTTCATACATAAGTTCAGTGTATGTTTTGTGTTCTCTCCTGAAAGCTTTTGATGATTTGATCACCTGAGAGTTAGCGGGCTGAAATGCAACGTCTGTGAGAGATTTTTCAAACATCTTGAGGAGGAAGTCGGGTTTAACGGATTCTGACTCACATCTGTTTGCAAGCCCCGTCCTCCTAAAGCTGAAAATAATATACTATATAATAATATACTATCACCTCAACACGTCACACAGCCAACATGCAGCCTGTTTGAAACAGACATTGCAGCTTTATCAAACTTCCTAATGTTTCAGAAGCAACTGAGAGGAAATCAAAGCCTAAATTTGGGTTTTACAACTTGAGAAAAAAGCAAAAGTAAACTATAGACTTTAAAAGTATCAAACCAGCCGTCTAATAAGAAAAAAGAGGATGTTGGAGAGGATGTTAACCATCATCATGTCTTCTGGGATCGCTCTGTGATTTAAAACTTCTGGAAGCTGTCAGAAACAGAATGGAAAAGGTTTTAAAAATTAAGTTTGATTGTTGCTTTGTATCTGGGAAAGATGCCACCTCTACTTTTAGGTTTTTCCAAAGTATACATGTACAGAATAATATTAGAATAATGTTGGTTGCTAGTAAAAAAAAAAAAAAACATTACATTATGCCAAGGCCCACCTGTACTAGAAGACTGGTTCAATGTAATGCACGACATTTTTCGTAATGGAAAAATTAACATTTATTTTGGGACTGATTTATTTAATGAATTTTGGAAAGGATGGATTGAGTTTATAAACCCACATAGAAAGGATTTCAGGTAAAGAGCTGGTTCTCTGCTACACACAGATTATTGTGCTTTTATGTTGATAGTACGTCTGTTCTTTATTTTTCTGTTTTTCATTTTTTATCTTTGGAAAAAAAAGAGATGTATAGGCTATTTAAAAATTGTGTGCACCGGTTTGTCTCTAACTAGAATAACAATAATATATATACATATATATATATATATATATATATATATATATATATATATATATTATTGTTATATATATATATATATATTATTGTTATATATATATATATATTTTTTTTTTAGAGCATCAGGTACAGCACAGTACATTCTTCTTATCATTGCTAACTATATCTGTAATATAAATCTAACTCTTGCAGAGTGATTGCCCCTCTGCCTCTCTGCATCCTTATCTGAAATCCAGCTTTAAAGCTTCCTGTGGGGAGTTTGTAACTGGTTATAAAACAAACTGGAATTCATATTGATTGTCTCTGTATGATCTATAAAAGCAGGTTTCATCGTGCAGTGTACGCAGACAAACGATCACAGTCCGATCAGCTGCTCCAGAACTGTACGATGAATCTCTGGCACACACTCACAAAGTGAGAGAGCAGAGCTACGAGCAGATTCCCAGACTTCAGGACTTTTTTTTCTTCATTGTACCTGCTCAAACTAGCACACAACATCTGAAATCACCATGGCAACGTAAGACATTGCGTATCTGTCTTCCCCCTCTGACCATTCAAGAACATTTGGCAGGAAATGTCAGCAGACCTCCAGCTGACAGGGAATGTTTGTTATGATTCAGCTGCTAGTTAGCTTGTGATTATTGGTGATGCAGTGTGTGTGTGTGAGAGAGAGAGGGAGAGAGAGAGAGAGAGAGTGGTTTTGCTGGTGAGTGTATTTGAGCCGTGCATATGAGACAAAAACACATATATATCTACTGACGATTAAGAATGCCGTCTCGATATAACTTGTTCAGTGTGAGCTCTCAGGTCGTGCGTCATGTATGATTCAGTCTTACAGTGTGAGCTCATGTTCCACTACGACTTTAATACAATCGTTAGTGAAGTATTTCTGATTGAAGAAATCTCATCCTTTAACTATCAAGATATGTTCAATACACGTAGATGAGCAGAGAGAGTAGACATATTGCATGCCTTGTCAATGGGGAGGGCGAGCATCAATGTTAGGAAAGCTTTTCTCAGTTGCTCTCATGCAGTATGGCTACACTCAAATGTATTATCTCAAATCTACTGTTTTCATAACAAATATTAAAACAGCGACCCAATGGTCCAGGACGTTTGGCACAGCACTGGGAGGATAGATTATTCAAAAAATGTTAACAGCAGTGTCGATGATGATAATAGTACAGAAACATTTTTTGCATCTCCCCAGGTGTTCTCTTTCACTCCAAGTCCAATTTACTCCCAGCTTGTTTCTCGTAACCTCCCGCAGACGGCTGTTTTAAATCCAGAGAAGCTCACATTTTTTCATATGCTGTGAGCTTTTTTAAATATTAGCCGTTCAGCTCATACAGCGCAGAGCTGGAAAGACCCCATCAAAGCCCAGTCAGGATCACAGAACGTCTTCTACCACCGCAGCTAGCACAAAAAAGTGGGAGGGGTTTGTTATTTTTAGAACAAATAGACAAACCCCTCCCACAGAACTCACTGTTACTATGGCAATAATTTTGACTGAAGAATGGCATTTCCATCACTGATATTTGATAAAATAAAAACTCAAGATCCCACACAGACATTAGAGCAGAGATTTGGAAAAAAAAAGTTGAAAATTTTCATGAAAATATTTCGGCTTCAAAAATGTCAGAAAGATGGACAGAAATACGAACATCGACCAAAAGCACTTAGCGGACTGACCTGGCAGGCGTTGTAGAGGAGCTGGTGCTCGAACTTCTTGATGCCGAGGATCTGCTGGAACATCTCATACAGCTGGTCCTTGCTGAGGATGAGCTCGGAGGCGGCGCTGGCCGTCATCCTCTGCTGGTGCTTCCTGGGATCCTCCTCGCCGCGGTAGATGGTGTCAAACTTTGCTATCCAGGAGCTCAGCACCGTCTCTTTGCTCAGGCCGTCGATCTCGGGCAGGCTGCGCACGCGCTTCTCTATGTGCTTCTTGAAAACCTCCCTGGAGTCGCTGGCCGAGCAGCCGCCGCTCTGCACCATCCTGGACACACGGTCACTCTTCAGGAAGACCTGCAGACGGTTTGAGAACACATGACACATTGAGACTTTATAGAAAGATGCTGCTAGATCATAAAGCTAAAACTGACTCTATTCTGACTGCCTCCTACTCTAAGCTTGATGCATCTCCTTACACATTTCATACATTTTGTATCCATTCAAACCTTGTGTAGGCTTTGACCAGCAGATGGGGAGTTGGCCTGCATTCTGTTGGACAGGCGGGGGTCTAACTACGGTGGTTAGCTTGTGGTAGCTTGCAAATTAAAATAGCCAATTTATACTATTTATAGAGCATGGTCTAAGATGCATGGTGCAATAGTGTCACAGGCTGGTGTGGGCTTAGTACAGTGTAAGATACAAGGCATCTCTCATATAGTGCTTTCACACTTGCAGAAAAGTCATGGAAGGAGCTGTATGTGTGAACACAAACTGCCAAATTTTTCTCTCGGACTTCACCCGGAGTTTCTCCTGCCCGCCTCCTATAATTTTTCTGCAGGAAGTCCAAGTGACCTGAGAATAGAGCAGGATATTCCCCAGAGAATTCACCTCGAGCCAATGGGAGATTATCTAGATATTTTCTGGAGTGCAGATGTGAAAATGGCTACATTACATGAATCCAACCAATCAGATTGTTTTCTTCCTTATGTATCAGTATGTTCCAAATGTTCTTTAGATACAGGGTTAATAGCAGGGAAGTGTTTTGTCACAGACACCACCAGTGCACCTGATCAAAACCTCTGTTTAAGTACAGTGCTCCCATGGGTGCAACTTAGACACAATGGGTGCAGAGTGTGACAATATTATTTCCCCAATTAGGAACTAGGAGGATGACTGCACCTGCGTTATGCACTACTGTCATAGAGGGTCAGGAAACACTAAGGGGTTCATGATGGAGACTTTTTTTTAAACCCAGAATGACGTCATGGTTTCTGTCATCCAAACAGACAGATTTTTTATTTATTTGCTCAGATCTGGTGAAATATATCTCAGATTTGATGTTTTGGCTTTGTCATAGAGAGAGTTCATAGTTCACGGCTTGATGAACGAGTGTCTCTTTAACTCTGAAAAACAAAATAAATGTCAACTTTGTTAGAGCATAAGAGGACTATTTATTCTGCAGAAACCGTCTGACAGTTCGGGCCATGTAGTGTTGTAGTACTCAAGAAAGGTCTTGGTCTAAAGATCATTCTTGAGGAATGAGGATTTTAAATCAGGACCGGTCAAGACCACCCACTGAGAAGTTATTTTTCCACGTCATTACTGTTATTAGAAGGAAAACGTTGCTTTCTAAAAGAACAAATAACTTCAATTAATTTGTAGTTTGACCTTACCACCGGACCAGTTACCACCAGTTACCACCAGTTACCCCCGGTTACGGCCGCAACTTTCCCGGTGCTATGGTCTAAGTGAGGGACACGCCTATGGTCTTGGTCTTGTCTCGGTCTCGATCCCTAAATGTCTTGGTCTTGTCTCGGAGTACTCTGGTCTCGGGTCTGTCTTGGTCTCGGTGGTCTTGACTATAACCCCAGGTTCATTAAACTGATTTTGACGTTTTTAAATGTAGTTTTTCAATGCTGAAAAACTTCAAATTCTATGTTCGTTGACTGTTATTGAGAAATCTCAAACACAAATATTTAAAAACAAAATCGATCAGTGTGCATGGTCAGACCCTCCAAAAAAGGTAAGTCAGTTATTTTCAATCGCCCGAGAGTGACAGGTAAGATCGTAGGTGATAGAGCCGACATGTCTGCATTGAGATCTCTGATTCATTTTTGAAAGTCTCCGAACAAGCCGATGATTGATGGGCGGTAAATACCTGTCACCTTCTGTTCAACCTGTCAAGCTCCTTTTTTTAAACCCTTTGTCTCTTGTCCCTCTCTATCTTTCTATTCCTGTCTCTCCAGCTCGCTGTGTGTCTGTCAGGCCTCCGTCAGGTGGAGCCTTGCAGCTTAAGCCGAGCTGAGAGCTTGGGGGTTTAATTGAATTGGATAACCTGTGCCGCCGGCTTCATCTGTTAAATATCACACCGTGTTCATTTAGCTAGCTTGTGCTGCCACACGAACTGATAAGGAGGTGCCAGTCAACGTGTCAGCACCATCTACCAAACACACACACACACACACACACACATCACCCTCAGATCTCTAAGTGTCCTTCAGCGAGTCTTAGTCCTCGATTAGCTTTTTAAAAACCCTTTGAGTTTAAATGAAAACCTAAAGTCTGTTTTTAAATCTTTATTCTCTCTGCATTTTGTATGTGTGACTTACGAGAGATTTAACTGCACTAAAACTTCATTTCATGATTTAGTTGTTGTAATTGCAATGTGTTTATTCTATCATGGAGTTGTTTATTTATTGCGCAGTGTTGTTAAATGTCTTTGCTGTGTCAGCCTGTTTGCATTGCCTCTGTGTTTAGATTTTGCTGTATCAACAAAGCTTCCGCACCTTTAGCATGAAATGTGTAGCTCTCATGATGGTTGATTAGAGCTCTGCAGGTTTGTTTGGTATGCAGTCGAGCAGCGATCGAACAACACGGAGGACATGAACGCTAACGTTACTGACTGTGCTTCTTATTTTGAGTCTTGTGCTTGTGCTCGTGCATGGACTGTATCGCTAGGAACACACCTCTCCAGAGCGTGCCAGGGCCAAGGAAGTACCGAGCTTGAGCATGGATCGGAGCACTCAGACTAGTCAAACCAACTGGACTTTCGAGGTGAAGCGCGCTTGGGCACGGTACGGATCTCCTCGTGTGAGTGCGCCCTTAGAAACATTTTCTCTCTGGGTAGAATGATGGTCAAACTGAATGCATCTGAAAACAGCCCAGTAATCTAAAAATCCAGATCAAAAGTCAAACAAACAGGATTAAAGAGAATCAAGGTAATCACCCGCAACCAAAGATCTTTGGTGCATTGGGGCATGTCAGTATTCTACCGTTTTCCTTTTTTGTATTCTCGCTTTTTCACCATTTTTCTTTTTATTAACTATCACATCGCCTCTTGACCTTCTTAGGGCGGAGGGATAAAATGAAGGTTTAATAAAGGAACAAATGTTAAGCTTATTATGTTTCAAGTCGGACATGTACCTCCCTGACCAAACCTACTGGCAAAAATTGTCCTTTGCACGAGCTGCAATCACCATGTGTCCTGCATTGTTGTGTTAGCATGCTAATGTTAGCGCTCTTTAGTTAGCCTGTAGCTTCACATAAATTGAAACAGAATGAGCGGGATCTTAACACATCCATCCATCCATTATCTAAACCGCTTTTCCTTCTTCAGGGTCTTGGAGGGGGGGGGGGGCTGGAGCCGATCCCAGCTGTCATTGGGCGAGAGGCGGGGTTACACCCTGGACTGTTTGCCAACCAATCACAGGGCTGACATTTAGACAACCAGCCACACTCACATTCACACCTACGGACAATTTTTAGACTCACCAATTAACCTAACGAGCACGTCTTTGGACTGTGGGAGGAAGCCGGAGTACCCGCAGAGAACCCACACATGCACGGGGAGAACATGACAACTTCACACAGAGAGGCCCTGCAGTGATTCCAACCAGGAACCTTCTCGCTGTGAAACAACAGCGAGAACCACTTCACCACCGTGCAGCCCTAAAAACACTTACATGACATTCAAATGAGCAGTGAGTATGTTCTTCTTCTCTCTAGTCTGACTAAAACAGATTCTATACACAAGGGGAGGATTGCTGTGTGTTTGGCTGTTTGAGAACATCACT
This sequence comes from Labrus bergylta, assembly GCF_963930695.1. Taxonomy (NCBI): domain Eukaryota; kingdom Metazoa; phylum Chordata; class Actinopteri; order Labriformes; family Labridae; genus Labrus; species Labrus bergylta. The sequence continues at coordinate 30,067,522 of NC_089199.1, forward strand.
GTCTATAGCGCTGCTTTAATAACGAGTACTGCCTGTATGATCTATTTACTGTCGCTTCACACCGGCCCCTCAACCAGCCCGACACCTTTTCCTGGTTCTCCACATCAGTCCCTCGGGACCTGACGTCAAATGTCAAACTGTAAATGAACAGCGTGATCCAGGAGAGTTTAAAAGATGCAGAAAGGATTTCCTTTCATCACATTTTATTTCCCAGTCGATCAAGCACCTCCAACTGAAAGAGCGTTATTAACACTGCCCTGAGGAGCTCAGTGTAGACTCTGCATCATGTATCAGAACAGAAACAAGTTTTCTCTGCTGAGGTTCCCTCACTTCTGACCCCAGTATTAGTTTCCCTGCTATGACAGTTTTCATTTTAAACATTAGGAGGCTCACGACGGGAGCATGACAGCAAAATTGTCAAATGTTCAAGAAATTGTCTTTTTATAAATATTGATACAGAAATAACATATCCTGTCAAAATTAAAAGACAAATTTGTAAACTATCTTGTAAATGAAATGATAAAGGTATCTTACTATATGATCAGACATTAAAGAAACATGCTATGTTGAAGTGCTGGCTTCTCTGACAACAATGCAGCAGCCAGTATGTCCTCCTTCTAACTTTAGATTCTGCTCCTGAATGCTCTGGATTTGTTTGGACCAGAGAAGGTAGGCGCTTTTAAGACACCCCCACACGGCCGTTTTGGACGCCCCTCGGTTTGTCAGATATGAGAGCAGTTATCAGGTCAACAGGTGTTGCAGCGATGGAAGCGGTCAAGAGAAGTGGTTCAGATAGAAGTGATTGTACCCGACCTAAAAAGCCTCTGCATGTTTCTAATAAGCTCCACGAGTAATAAGCTTCAGAGTCCACCACATGGTGACCTGAGTGAGCATCCACTCTAGAGAGGAGGGGGGGCGGGGGGAGGCATCTGTCTACAATGTTTTGAATTTGGACTGCAGTACCCGTTTTAAACACTAGGTGTCAGAGTTACATATTGCTCCTTTAACAGATTATGCTGAGAAAACACATTTTTTCCACAAGGAATTCAAAAATCAGACAGCAAAGATCAGGACACGTGAATTTAGTCCTCCAGAGAACATTTTTCTATAATCCTGTTCATTCTTTTGAACTGAAAGCTAGTTAACATGTTGTTCTCTTACGTTTGGTTACATGCTGTGTAAAACAGGCCGATAATGTTCAGGCAGCAGGAATCCTGTTTGAATTGATCCAGTATAAAAACCTATTAAAAACATCCAGATCCAATCGTTCTTTTTCTGCAACAGAAAGCTTAAGCTTCTGTCTTTAATGTCATTACATTGCACTTTCATTGATGACATCGTTATGCAACACATGTTCTGTGCTAAATGTGGTGAAGAGACGCCGGCAGCAGACGGGCCACCATCTGGCTGCTGGAGGTTTGTTTTCTCCAAAATGAAAACCTAAAATATCAAGAGCACTGTTTACATAACTTCCATAACCTTTAAGGTCTAAGAAATGTGAAGCATTTGAAGAGACTCACAGAAAGAAAAATACATCCATGCTTGATTTGTATTTCTGTGTGAAATAAAACAACGTCATTCTTTGCTCTTTTAAATAAGTAAAACTCAAAAACTTAAAAAAATGTGCAACTTTTTGATCTGCCCTTGAGCACCAGCATGAAACCAAAACAAACTGCTGTTTGGCCACACCTCCGCTATTCTGAAGCCTCCTGTGGCCTGCATTGTTGTGTTAGCATGCTAATGTTAGCGCTCTTTAGTTAGCTCGTAGCTTCACATTCCATGTAAATAAACACAGAATAGCCATGGTGTTCTTCTTCTTCTCTCTTATCCTTGACTTTTGACAGCTTTTATACACAAGGGGAGGAGCCGGCCGTCCCGTCCATGTAAACACGGCTCTGACAACAACACAGCCAGCGAGACTTGAGCTTCTCCCTCATTGTAGACAGTCATGACTCAGAGACACATTTACACAGGATAGACTGGATTTCTGAAGTATTTATGTATAAAATGTCACATATTCTTCCTTTAAAATGTGTTTATGCTTCTTGGTTTAGTCTGGATCAATATGTTTAGTTTATGTTACTAAATATAATATAAGATAAGACAGAGTTTTTTTTGCACTGCCTTAATTATGAAGCGATTTCAAAAGTCAAATTGTTCATTTTGGTGTCAACTTACAAAACCCTTAGGTTGTGAGTACATCTGTCGCAGAATGACATATATCCACAAAGAAAAATACTAGAGACTCACATCATAGTAGCTCTGGACGGCGTTGATGAAAGCTTCGTCGGCCACGATCTGTGTATCTCCGCTGAGGAACGACTGGAAACGCTCTTTGACCGTCTGCAGCTGCTGCTTACTGATCTGAAGGAGAGATTGACACACACAGGAGAGAAAGACGTTAGAATGGTTCATCAACATCAGTACTATATCTTTGTAATTGAACTATCTAAATATGAAATGAAATCTTTGTCTTTCAAAATTGCCACAGTCCAATCCTCATCCTCTTCCTCTACAGTCCTCATTTTTAAGCCTACTCTTAAATAAATGCAGGTTTTGACCTTTATTTAAAGACTGTACAGCACATATTTCCATTAAAAAGAAAAGGTCACATTTTATGCAAAATCCACTTCTCCATGTTTCACTAACTCAAATATGTGTCTCTAGTCCGTCTACAAACCCCCCAATCATGAGAAAAGTCTATCCTCTCCGTCTTTTGCCTGCTCCACTTTTCAGAAAATGTGTGCTCAAACAGGTCGTTTGGAGATTTTCCCTTCATGACATCACAAAGGGCAGTAGCCCCTCCCCCAGGTGGGTGACACTCCCACAGCTAGGTGTTTGTTCCGCCCTCTGAGTCTGCCTTCTCACCGTAAACAATAGGACATGGAGGGAGAAAGCCTGAGACACCCAAAGCCCTTCCAGAGAGGGGGCGTGGTCAAACACAGCTAATTTACATATTTAAAGGTACAGACACAGAAACAGCCTGTTCTGAGCAGGGCTGAAATAGAGGGGTTTATAGACATGATCAAATACAGGATCAGAGTGGATTTAGAACAAGAAACTTCAGTGACATGTTTTGTGGCGCTCTGAGACTTATTTAAACTGGTTGAAGAGGAGGAGGATATGTCACCTTTAAGTTAAATTCCTGATCATTGAAGGTAGGTAGCTCTATTAATGTCTGTATTTGTTTCATTTTGCCAAAACTCTTTCTGCATGCTCTATTCTTCCCTCCCACCCACTCTGAGTCACCAACAGATTGATTTCAACACAACAAATTAGCGACATCTTTGATGACAACAAAATTGGTGGTTTAAACGACTCTTTCAGTCCAGGACTTCTCTCTCAAACAAAGACGTGATGGGAGATCAACATATTCTCCAAGCTGAAAGAAAGAATGTGGCATGATATTCAGAAATGATGACTAATCATTTTCAGCCATGCTTTTAGAGAAAATAATTCACATTATCACCTACAGGAGAAAGACTTGGTTTTTAAGATGGTTTACAGTTAAAAAATAAAATGTATATAATTCTCAAAATTCTGTTTTTCTATCAACCTCATTCTCTTTCAGTTCTTCAATACATTTAATATAAGAAAGAAACCCTTTGATACTGAAGCACAGTCTATATTAGATACTAGAGTTGAGTACCTCTTCTACTTCTAACTAAACTGGAGGTCTGGGTATAAAGAAAGTCTGATCTCTACATTAGAGCAGATTTCAAATGGCACATTCGGCTCTAAATAAATACATTTGTCTTCACTCAACACGCCTGACTTTTTAAATTCCAACCAAACAACAGGGTTTTCTCTCTGGCTTTTAATTAGACACCGTGCACATGCTTTGGCTCGTGATCGTTCTTCACACTCACGCTGTGAAAAGAAATCACATACCATTCAGCACTCTCCATACATCACATATGGCTCCAGACAGCTGAGAGCTTTCACAGCATGCTGTGACGTGATGTAAACAATACATTAACACTATACAATGCTCAGCAGCTACTACTGTTCAACATGCAGAATATGTTTCCCTGGACTGATGACAGAGAGCTTTTGTCATGCAGAAATAACAAAAGAAAAAAATGGAAAAAGTTGAGAGTTTAAATCAAACCGTTGAGTGATTATAAAAATCAAGCGGATGTTTGGAGTCAACGAGCTTCTTCAGCAGGTTCAAGAGAAGCTGATTAAAACCTCTCAAAGCTCTAAGCGATGACTGCTCCTCCGCGGGCCGCAGGGCTAAACCCCCAGCTTATGCTGTGCATGTTGAAGGTAAGAGTAAACACTCGTGTTACATATCCACCGTGAAAACAAGCTGTGTGTGCACAAAAAACAAACAGATGAAGTGTGTTGAGAGTGGGCCTGAAAACAACACAGTGTGCCGATACAGACAGCTGTGAGACGTGAACCATCAGAGACATTAGAGGACTTTAAAAACCCTCAGTGCACAATTTTCAACATTATTTTTTTCTGATTTATATCTCAAAACAAGACTGTTCTCTTTTACATTCCTTATATTATCTACAATAAGTAACGCACTTAATTATATAAACCAGTGTTACCGTCAGTGTCCTCTTTTCTTTTTTAAAGATTTATTTTAGGGCATTTTGTGTCTTTATTGGAGAGATAGGACAGTGGATATAGCCGGAAATCAGGGAGAGTATTCTAAGAGAGTGAGGAATGACATGCTGGAAAAAAGACACAGGTCGGACCCGAACCCGGGCCCTCCGCTTGGAGGACTGTAGCCTGTGCGCGCTCTAACCACTGCACCACCAGCGCCCCTCAGTGTCCTCTTTTAAGTCTCACTTTTATGCATTGCCTCTTCTTAATCATGGCGTTGTCATGTACTTCTAATTGTGTCTAATTGATATTTGGGTATAAGTGTAAAAAGCCTAACCCGCAGAGGTGAGCGCTAACCCAAACAGGCGTCTCACTCTGTCTCTGCAGACAGCTGGCACAGATGTTTCAACGTCAAACCACAGGACGAAAAAAAGGTTTTTTTCTAAATTGTTTTGAATGAGGCAAATTCTGTTTTTTACATTTTGAGAGACATGCTTCTCCCACACATCAGCCTGAATCACACACCTGCACAAACAGGACCTGTGGACATGCATTAGTGGAGAGAGTGGGGCTGCTACTAAGGGAGCGCACCAGGGCGGTTGGGGGTTTGGTGAATTGCTCAAGGGCACCTCGGCTGTACTCGGGAAGTGCCCTGGCACCTCTCCAGCACAACAGAAAAACTTCCATATTCTGGTCCGCATCAGGACTTGAACCATCAACCCTCCAGTTCCCAACAAGTCCCTACAGACTGAGCTACTGCCGCCCCGATATACAGGCTCTAAAGTACAACATGGAAGGCTGTATTAAGTACTCAATTTCTCAACGCAAGAACATCTCCGCCTTCGGAGAACAACACAGGTCTCCGGACGCTCTTTGCTGAAAACACAGTTCCACTCCACTTGTGCATGCTAGGAGACATCTGGTATAATGTGACGCTCTGATAACCAACGCCCCACTCCAGGGAGACACAATAAAAAGGAAGAGAGGGACGAGAGAGCACTGGAGGATAATGAGGGAACGCGGGGGCTGAAGGGGAACGCAAGTGAATAATTAGAAGATGGAAATACAAGAGAATTAAAGAGAGCAAGAAGAGAGAGGAGAAATGAGTCTGCCTGAGAGGTAAAGAGGAAGAGGTGCTCGATGTAGATACTCCACCAAAGTGTCTCCTATGATGTTGTGCCGTCGGTTTAACAGAGGCCCGGTGGAGCTGTGACATGGGAGCTTCGAGTCGTTGTTGTCGAGATGTTTTTAAGACAGTTGAAAGGAAATAAGTGATGAATCATTTCTGTCTCTGATTAAGCACATAAAAAAAAATGACTTCCTGATAAATCTGTGAACAATTACATTTGTTACCTTTTTCTAAAAAGGCAGCCTGTATGGACGTCCAGTGTCTATACACCAATGGAACAAGTATTTCAACTAAATTGATACTGTGAACAATATGTCTTACAAGGACTTATAACCATGCTTTCAGTCAACCTAACGACAGGCTGAGAGCTGAGGCGGGTTTTAAGCCTCCTGACAAACGGCTACAACGCTCCCTCCTGTCAGTCAGGTCAGCCGTGCGCCTTAACACTTATTCTTCTAAAAATCAAAACGGAGGAGTTAGGAGTCAAACATACGGGGAATACCAAACATTTTTTAAAGCGCCAGTGACGTCTCCAGCACCAAGAAACACTCGGGTCGGCTGTACACAAAAAAAAAAAAAAGCAGAGCGCTGGACCCTGTGTGCCTTTTCTCCAGCGTGGGAAAGGTTTCCTCTCCTCACTGGGAATACCTGGAAGAAAAGGTGGACCCAGGCCCTTATTTGGCAACGCTCTGCCAATGAAAGACGTCTGATCCAACCTTCACAACAGGGTCCTAAGACGCTGACTAGACTCTTCTGCTCTGTCGCCCCCCGGTGGTGGAATGAAGAGTCCCTCTGCACCTTTAAGAAAAAGCTAAAGACCCAGCTCTTTCATGAATACCTACTAACTTAATGATGATGGTCTCCATATTATTGATGATGATGATGGTAATGACGATGGTTTTTGTTTGATAACGACGACTTATAAGATGGTTTCTATACTGATTAGAGCTCTCAAGAACTGCCCTCAATGTTGTGCTTTGCCTCTGGTCACTTCCTGTCAGCACCTGTGTGTCCAATCAGACTCAAAGCTGATCGTTTGCTCTTACTGACATTGTTCCCTTTTTTCTAGATCCTTGCTTGTGTTGTTCTTACTCTCTGATGTACGTCGCTTTGGATAAAAGAGTCTGCTAAGTGAATTGTAGAATTGTAGTTGTAGAAGAAGGAGAAAAGAAATGAAAGTAAAAGCGCAGATCGATTTGAGAGCTGTGAGGACAAAGAGAAGCGTTTAAAACCTTTAGTGTTTTCATTGATGGAGATCTGAGCTTCAGATACACCACAGCTGTTTATCCTGCTGTCTGCTCTCCAGCATCTCACACACACAGTGAGAGAAGAGCTAAGTGCTCCTACTTGGACATATTGAGTTAGCAGCTTCCACTGCCCAGTCTCTATCCAGTTTTTCTACAGAGTTTCTCCAGGACAAAACTTGATAACATGATTTCAAAGATTTCTTTTGGGGTGTTTTAGTCTTTCTTTGGACAGGACCGGGGATGGAGTGGGAAATCAGAGACAGAGAGAGAAGGGGGAATGATGCAGGAAAGGAGCCGCAGGTCAGACTTGAAGGACTGACGCCTCTATACACGGGATGCAACCAAACTATTTGGACAAAAACCCCAAGAGCCATAAATTATTGATTTTAAAAAATGAGTTCAAAAGAAGCATTTTTTATTTTGACACATCAAGGATTGTGTTTTGTTTTTGGCTTTATGTATTCTTGTCCGACACACACACACACACACACACACACACACACACACACACACACACACACACAGCGCGCACGCAGGCAGGCAGGCAGGCAGACAGACAGACAGACAGACAGACAGACAGACAGACAGACAGACAGACAGACAGACAGACAGACAGACAGGCAGGAGCAGACAGCAGTGCAGTGTGTCAGAGCAGTGTCTGGTGTGAGTGGATGACGTCCAGTCGCTACGGCTACCATCTGGGAGCTATAGAAAGCTGAGATAACACTGCTGTGTGTGTGTGTGTGTGTGTGTGTGTGTGTGTGTGTGTGTGTGTGTGTGTGTGTGTGTGTGTGAGTTTGTGTGTGTGTGAGTGTGAGAGCATGGACTGTAAAAAGAAGAGAGATGTGAGAGATGTGTCTCAGAGGATGCATGTGTGTGTCAGCGTGTAAACAGATGCTTGTCATGGTGTGTGTGTGTTCGATGTGTGTGTGTGTGTGTGTGTGTGTGTGTGTTCGATGTGTGTGTGTGTGTGTGTGTGTGTGTGTGTGTGTGTGTGTGTGTGTGTGTGTGTGTGTGTGTTCGATGTGTGTGTGTGTGTGTGTGTGTGTGTCTGTGTGTGTGTGTGTGTGTGTGTGTGTGTGTGTGTGTGTGTGTGTGTGTGTGTGTGTGTGTGTGTGTGTTCGATGTGTGTGTGTGTGTGTGTGTGTGTGTGTGTTCGATGTGTGTGTGTGTGTGTGTGTGTGTGTGTGTGTGTGTGTGTGTGTGTGTGTGTGTGTGTGTGTGTTCGATGTGTGTGTGTGTGTGTGTGTTCGATGTGTGTGTGTGTGTGTGTGTGTGAGTGTGTGTGTGTGTGTGTGTGTGTGTGTGTGTGTGTGTGTCCCTCTCTCGGTGGATGCCATGTTCCTGTTGGTAATTGCTGTGGCCAGCGTTGCTGCTGAAGAGAGGGCTGCATCGGGTGTACATGTCGAACAGATCAGAGCAGCGAGTATTTTAGCTTCAGATTCAATTTGTCAGACAACATGATGCCACCACAGACGTCTGATATTTGTCTTTCATTCAAAATCAAGACATGATGTTTTCCCCCCAGCGCTCCTCCGCTGAGTGATTGTTTCTGAAAGGCGTTTTTACTCAGAACATCACTCCAACAAATCACTATAAATCATTTTAAATAAGAGCACTGTCTGGGCTGCAGCTCCCACTCAGACAAGTTCAAGTGTTTCTATGAAAACAACATTTCAAGCTTTTAGTTCGACGACATGTTGATGCATGAAAATGGACAGAACAGTTACTGTTTGAGTCTTTTGCCAACAATAGACGCTGTATAAGAAGTGGAATAGTCACTGTACTGTCGACCACCGGTCTCTTTTCAGCGATCTCATCATCACCAGCAGCAGCGCGATGACGAGCTAATGGTAAATGAGCTTGTATAGCGCTTTAGTCTTCTGATCACTCAAAGCGTTTTTACACTGCAGGTCACAACTACACATTGGGTTAAGTGTCTTGCCAAAGGACACATCGGACATGTTGCTACAGGAGCTGGGGATCGAACCCCAGACCTTTGGATTAAGAGAAGACTGACTCCAACTGAGCCACAGCCGCCCTCAGCAACTTAGCATCTGAGCACCATATATGAACTAGAAGGTAAGCTAGACAGGAGGACGGCTCGACAAACGGTTACCAATCCAAGTTATTGAATCGAACCCACGTCTTCATCACTTATAAAATAAAGAGTACACAAACTGTTTCACAACAAACATGTCGGCGGTAATGTGCAAAAAGGGAGGCAGGCAAACCATATGCACATCTTTTGGGATTCTAACAAATACACTCTTACACTGGTGTTTCATCTGAGAGACCATAGAGGAGCAGTCATTACAGAATCAGTTAAAAGACATACAACAAATCATCCTGCTGCCAGTCTTTGTTCCTCTTTTGGTATCACTTTATCAAATGCACTTTGCCCAGTCATGCAAACAGTTTGTTCTTCTATGATTTATGGTATGTTTCTCATGTGGCCTTACTGTCTCTGCTTCTTTTATTCATATATTTTCCTGATTTAAAATGTATTGTCCCGTGTCATTGTCCAGTCGTACTATTTACCTCTTGCACATGTTTCCCAATGTGCTACTCCTCATTATTAAACATTTTATTATTGTTTAAAAAAATATGTCTTTATTTTCTGTGCATGCAAAGCCAGCTGTCACCTTTAAAGTCTTAATATGTGATTTTTCACACTTAAATGTAGAAATCAAGTATCTCCTCTGAAAATAACTCTGTGAGTCATGACTGTCTACAATGGGTGTAACACCCGAGTCCCACTGTCTGTGATGTTTTCAGAGTTTTCCGAGTCCTATCTTCAGTTTGTTTACATCGCCCGGACGGCCGGCTGACTCCTCCCCTCTTGTATAAAAGTTGTTTAATTGAGGGACTAGAGAAAAGAAGAATAACATACTGTACTCACTGCTTAACTGTGTTTCTAGATCACGCTCATTTCAGGTAAATTTACATGCAGTGTGAAGATACCAGCATAATAAAGATCGCTAGCATTAGCATGCTAACACAACAATGCAGCACGAGTTGTTTTGGTTTCATGCTGGTGCTCAAGGGCGACATCTGCTGGATCAAAAAAATCACATATAAAGCCTTTAACTGGTGAACTTCCTGCAGGAAATAGTTCATATAGTTCATGAACTTTTGAATCCTGATAACAGATACCTTCAGGTTAATCATTCTGGAAACAGGATCACAGGACGCATGTTTGTTGAATGGAGCTGACGCTGATGGTTATTCAGATTGGTGTGTTTCTGATAATTCAGTCTGTTATTTGATGAACAAACATGGCAAACACGGAGAGTCTCCAGGAAATGTTCCTTTGATATTAAAGTCCAAAGTTCAGTCTTGTGTTTGTTTGATCGATCCTCTCTGGAAACTTTGTTAAACCAGATCCATGACAGAGACTACAGGAACCTTTAACACGATGGTGAGAAATGGGCTTGAAGTTCAATGCCGAGTTAGTAGAGCCAATACACCGTGTGTGTGTTTTATAACAGCTGCACTCAGTAGTGTTGTAGTCCAGACCACCAGAGTGCTCCGAGACCAAGACTGAGACCCAGTCAAGACCAAAACCAAGACCATAAAAACCTATGAAAAATCCTCTTGTAGGGGGTTACACAAACACCACCAGGGTCTAGACTCCATAGGGGGGGTATCCTATCCTGCTGTCGGCCTCATTAACCCTCCGAGTAAATGAAGTCATCATGATGGAGTCTAATCCCCAAAGACTTTGCACATTTATTTCCTGACTTGTTAAATAAATAATTGTTCATTCTTTAGTCCGCCCAGTCTGACACCGAGACAAGATCCAGTAAAAATGCTTTGGTTGCAGAGACCTTCAAAAAGTGGTTTTAAGACCAAGACCGATTTCAAGACACTAAACCCAATCCCTCCATAATTGTGCTTTAAAGGAACCTTTTCTTAATTAATTCTGTGCCGTGCATGCCTCATAACCTTTTTAATTTATTTATGATTTAATACATTATCATGCATATTCCTTCCATAACATCTTTATTATTTATTCTGCTGTTGGGAAGCAGTTCAATGTTTCAAAATATGCGACACAAATCATTATAATAATAATTGTTATTATTATTATTATTATTATTATTATATGTCTTCTGCAGCAGGGTGCATGCTCCATCTCTCTGGTGATGACATAACATCAAATGGACGGTAATCCCAGATTACACACTGCACAGCAGACTGACAAAGGATTGAGAAAGTGCTCTTTGGGGGGAGAGCTGCTATTCACACATTCACACACACACGCACGCACGCACGCACGCACGCACGCACGCACGCACGCACACACACTCCCCCCTCCAATACAACAGAAAATTATGAATAAAGAAAAAGTGCAAGAACCAGAAGAACGCTTTACAATCTTGTCTGTGAAACTAAATATTCACACTCGTCTTGAACGTCTTCCTTCGGAGCGCTCTGACATTGTGATTGAGAAGGTTTGGACGCTATATTCAGACAGCTTCAAAAACACAGCGCCCACTCATTACTGGCACGGGATCAGCTGCTGGTAAATCATTCTGTCAGAAGCCGAACCCACAGCCAACATCTCCGCACAAGCCAAAAGAGACTGTACTTCTCCTTTTTTTTCAGCGGCTTTAAATTCATGTCAGTGTGGTTAGTTTGTGGAGCTGCCTGATGTCGGAGACAAAGTGTAGAGCTTTTGATTTAGACTTCAGTAATCTGCCGCTCACAGATCAGGGATTATTCCAAGGAGTCATCAGTAAATAGAAGCGCAGACGGCTGGGAAATCGCACGCTGCATCCATTCGTTTCTGCTTTTTGGACTCCTCCTAAATATCCGAAGAACGAGGACAGGTTGTGTTAAAATCAGGAAGGTGGAGGAGGCAGGACAAAGCAACAAAGTGCAAGAAATTTTGACTTACATAATCTATCAATGGACACTTGGAGAAGAGTTGGTCAAAAAGTTGCACTTGAACACACCGCAAAGACTACAGCCGACGGCCAACCATCCAAACGTTCTGCGCATGCGTGAGAGGAAGTAACTCTCCATGCCAGCAGGGGGCGGTAGTCCGTTGTCATGATACGAGAAGACCATTTTCACACCGCTGTCGCTCACCACTCGTATTATAGGTCGTCTACTAATGGAGAATAATGTCTGATAAAAAGTAGAAAATGGCGCTGGCGTTGTCAGCTCTTGGTCTTTTAGTGGGAAAAGAAAAGGAGAGGAGGAGGAGACGAATAAGGAGAAACCACACTAATGGGTGAAAGCATGGAGACTACAGCAGCATGCTCAAGGGGCTTTACTGAACCTGAGAGCTGGAGAGAAATGAAACCTCAGAACAGCCAATCAGAGAGATTCCTCTCACATCAACATGTCGAATCGGCTGAAAAAAGGCCGACGGGGAGCCTTTAAGAGTTCAGACTTTCATTGAGTGTGGAGTTTCCCGGTTTATAACAGGTTTTTTACGCATCCCCATTTTTATTTCTGTGCATGTAAAAATCACACATCCCACATTTCAGCCCATATCCTGAATATGAGAATCCCAACTTTGCTACCTGGAGAACTCTGAAACAAAACGGGATACTGCTGCATGTGTAAGGCTTAGCCAGGTGACATATCAGCAAAAACAAAGATGGCGGCTGCAACGAGAGTATCTAACTTCTGGTGCGACGAAGAAACTAAGTCTTGTCTTTGGGTGATGAAAGAATTCAACGTAATTGGAAGTTTAAAGATGTGAGAAAGCATTTGAATGCTGACAGATTTCAGTGTGTGGTGAACATGCTGCAGGACATACGGTGGAGTAAGACAGAAGCCTGAGCAAATAAGATGCAGTAATCAGAAACATATACAGGGATATGAAGAACCAGGTTTGTCTGTGTGCATGTAAACACCACATCCCTGATACGATTAAAACCAGGATGAGGCTCGTAGCTGGGATGTTATTTGTTAGATGTATTGGTTAATTCAAAAAGTCTAAAAAGGAGAACATTTGACCTGTGCATCGATGGAAACGTAGATATGAAGTGTCTCCTGAAGATGAAGGAGCGACAGCAGAAAATACCTTCCATTGTTTTACTCTGAGAGTTATGATGTATCTTAATACAGACACACAGTGTGTCCTGTGCTATAGTAAAGTCATTTTTATACTATTTTCTAAGTTATGTGCGGCTCGTTCTGCCATCTGGTGAAGTGTAAAGTTGTGGCGGCATCAGGAACGCCAGCTTTGTTGCTATTTCCGTCGCGTCCAAGCAACACGTCTTTTGTTGTGTTTTTCTATGAATGCATGGAGGACTTTCAGAACCTCCTCTGTAAATCTCTGCTGTGCCAAGTGGCAAAAAATATCAGTGTTGTT